>NW_013953350.1:91793-102429 GCF_001266775.1 Austrofundulus limnaeus
AAAATATCCAAGATTTTTAAAAAAAATAATAATCTTTTTTTTTTCTTGTGCTTTGTGTGTTTGGATTAAAACTCGTGCGTAAAAGACGAACAGGAATGTTTGGAAGCCTGTTGCTGGGCCAGAATCCAGCGCCTTTATGGCTCCTTGTCCTTTTTTATAGGACCTGCTCAGCTAAAGTGGGAGCAGAGGGCGGAAGGTTCCCAGGTGAAAAACAAAAGAATCGCGTCAAATGACCGTGAGTCTTGCGCTGTCCCCGTCGGGTAGGAATCCAATCATTTCCGCTCGGCCCTTTTGTCCAAAGATCCCAATCGCGCGGAGAAGAAAAGGAGGAGAGAGAGAGAGAGAAAGCAAATGGGTGTCATTCTGGAAACGGCCTAATTGTGTCTGGACGGTCATAAAGCCATTTAAACTGGAATGCCAGACAGTATAGCAGACCAGGCGTTTTATGGCGCTGTCTCTGGCCGAGTCTTTGAAGTTTGGGTCCATCTGCGTCCCCCAGGACGCGTCACAACAGCACTCCCGTTGGACAAAAGTCCGGTTCTGCAAGTATGCTGCACGGCTCTTGGTGAGCTAAAATGTTTGGCTGTTTTAGCTGCTGGCTTCATTTGGCTGATCATAACATCTATCTATAGCAGCTCTGCGGCTGGCGCGCATTTTGGTCTCTTTGTGTCAAATARTTCCCTCCGACACGCAGAGACAAGTGTCTACCCTAAAATGAAAGCAATCYCTCTTCAAAAACTAGCAAATTAAGCAGCTCGAGGCCAGTTTGGTCTTTAATTTAAAMCCTACAATTAAAAGATTTACAATTTTTGATACAGATTTCCCCCCCACTCTGGATGTCGAAGTGGTGCCAAGTTGCAGAATTTTTTGGCCTCCTCAGATCTGCGTTATTTTTGGTCGTCAGCTGTCGAAGAGCTCAGTGACTTTTGTGTGTGTATGTGTTTTGTTTTGTGTCCTCTCGCCTCGCAGCGCTTTGCACCCCATAAAAGGTTATAGCAGTAATTGTCTTTTATGGCTGTATACAACGTCCTCTGCCAAGACGCAACTCCGTCTCCAACACACACACTCACACACACACATTCGCTTAAAAAACTGCGTGCATATTAATTAGCCTCCATGTCCAGCCTTACAACTAAAAATAAAAAATAAAACTGTTGCAAATTATTGCTTATGTCTCCAATTTTGTGTTATGTTTCTGCACCAAAAAAAACGCAGGAAAAAAACGCAAATTCAAAAGTATCCAGCTCGATGAGGTCAAACTGTTAACAGAAAGAAGCTGAAGCCCTTTAAAACTCGAGATATAATTTGTTTTATTTAATAAATAGTACAAATTACATTTTGTGAAGCAATAGCAGAAGGGTCAGCAGACCACGAGGTATTCAATGAGAAGCCTACAGTGTTTCATTTGAAATTGTTACTCCCTGAAAACTGTGTCAGACAAAAAATCACAACGATACAAGCAGACCTACTTTATTCATTAGACACCTTGAAACGCAGAGCTATGGTAGGTAGTTGAAAGACGTAGGTAGTCTATAACTTCTATAGCATCTTAAGGGAAAGATGTCTGCAGTTTATGTACCTCTGTACTTCAAAATGTGTTTTTTTCCCTAAATATTTCTAAACTCATAGTATCAAATTCACGGTCATCCTCAGTCATTGTTCTATGGAGAAACAACAATAAAATTAATACTTTTTTTCTTTTCATATATATATATATATAAACTAGACTGACTCTGAAATAGACAACAAATAGAGCTACAAACAAAAACAACACAGCTAAAAACATCCAGGCACAAACAAGCACGGGCCAACTAATTCAACGAGGTATTAATTCAAATCAACAAAGAGAAATTTAAAAAAAAGAAGCAGGGGCACTGTCAGAATTGTGCAATATTAAGGTAGCATCAAACTAAAGCCCAACATGCTTTATTTTTCTTTTTAGTTTTTTTATGTTTTTACAAGACAAATGATCCTACAGCTGTTTATATAGAACAATAAGACGGCGGAGTTGAAAAATAAAGGTCCAGCAGAGTTTGGCGCGTCATTTTTCACTCGTCTTTCGGCGCGCCGTCTTTGTTAAACTTCTTCATCTTCATCCTGCGGTTCTGGAACCAGATTTTAACCTGTCTCTCCGTGAGGTTGAGCAGCCTCGCCACCTCGTACCTGCGGTCCCGGGTCAGGTAGGTGTTGAAGAGGAACTCTTTCTCCAGCTCCAGGATCTGGTGCTTGGTGTACGGGCAGCGCTTTTTTCTCGTGGCGCTCGCGTGGAGCCAGTTAGACACCGGGTTATCTGAGAGGGGAAATGGGATTATTATTTATGTATATATTTTTTTAAATAAGACTTTAAGATGTAGCCCAATAGGTTCAAASAAGGCTGCGCAAAATATCTGCAATCTGAGCATGGTCATTAACAGCCTGCATAAGGAAATGGCACGTTCAGAATGCCATCTGACGCGCGCCCCCACATCCACAGCAGCATTATGGTATAAATAGCTCAAACATTAAAGACCAGAGGGGAGACTTACTTGGGTCCAGGCCCGGTTTCTCCTCTCCCTCTCCGCTCATGTCCCCTCCCTGGACGGAGAGCTCGTCCTTCTCCCCCGGCGATGGTGTCGCCACGGTTCCGTTCGCGTAATCGGAGAGCAGCAGCGCCGTGTGGGAGCCGGGCAGCGCGCCGTCCCCCCGCGCCCCCAGCCCCTCRGGTTTGATCCCGTAGTGGTGGCCCGTCGGCATCCCGGTCATCGGAAGGGAACCGGACACGGGTTCGAGGAGCCACGACTGATAGCGGCCGTCCGCGTCCATCGCGCCCTGCGGATGCCCGTAGTGGTGGTGGTACACGGAGGAGACGGTGCCCGGGAACTGGGCTGGGACGTGGTTCCATGTCGGCCCAAACACTGGGGGTTTGGACGGGAAGGTGCATGTCCCCAGCTCGCCGTGGTCGCCGATGGAGGCGGGCTGCCTGGCGTGCTGGAGCCCGGGACCCGAGGGGTACCGCGGGACGGAGAGCTCCTCGCTCTCCGGCAGAATGAGAGAATCGACGTAGTAGCTAGTCAGTGTTCCGGACGTCGACATGGCAGAGAAATTATCCTTTTCACGTGTACGCAGTCATACAGCAGATACATGCAAATAAAAAAAAAAGGTGCAACACACACATGCACACACGCACGCACCTCTACATAAAAACACACACACGCACACACACGCAGTAAAGCCAGCCTCACAAAATAACAATGTGGAGAAATCAAGTAGCAACTTGGCCCCACAGAGTACTACAGTGGGAAAGTAATGGGGAGACACGCTGCCACGCCATTGGGTAGCGCAGTCACGTGATCATAAGGCTTAACAATAAAAGATAAATCAATCCCGCAGTCATTAAATACTCACCCGCTCAGCTATAATAACTGACTTTTATAAGAATAGGCAGAATTAAGGAAAAAATATCTGCAAAATCTCTGTAAAAGACGAAAAGAATGAAAAATAAAAACAGAAAAAAATCACCTTATAGTAAAACCTGCTGATGGGAATCCTCTCTTCATTCAAAACGATACAATATGTATTTGGAAGCTTACTTTTTACGAGATACTTTATTGGAGACGTAAGCACCCTGCCACTGCTGTGCGCCAAAACCCATTTCAGAAACAGAAGAAGTTTGCAGCTCGAGAATCTTGCGATCATAAATTCCGAGCAAACACATTAAAAACATTCTGTTTTTATTTAGATCGTTGGAGGCTGTCAGACATATTCCAATGAGCATTTTTCTCCCCCTTCTCTCCTCCCTCACTTTTGGAGCTTCACGTATTATTTGACAGAAACACATCAGAGACAGTGGAAGTTGAAGCTAAATTTATAGAGCAGCTTTTGCAAAAATAATTTTTAAAAAAAGGAGCGACGGCCTCCATGTTGCCTCCGTGCTTTTATTTTCTTTTTCCTCAAAAAAAAAACGTTCCTCAGTGATTTCCAGGTTAATTACTGATTTATTATTATTATTTCTCAAACTTCTATTAATTCGCGTTAGTTTGCACACAGTTGTAGAAAAATATGTTTTCTAATTAAAAAGCTAGGAGTGGAAGAGCAAATCGAGGGGTTTAATTAAATATTACACTTTTATTTAACTTTATTGTTTAAAACAAATTAGAAAATACACTAAACCTGTGTCCGGTATATCATTAGACAAACTACATATATAAGTTTAGATGTTTTACTTTAATAATTAAGCTTTTTGTTTTCCCTGTGAAGGAAATACATCTTTATGTTGTTCTGTTGAATTAATTTTAATTATTTTACAATACGTTCTGAACTCATTTTTAGTTGTTTTTATACTGCTGATGTTTTTACAGTTTTTCCAAAGTTTTTTGCGCAAAAGTGCAAAAAACTAATTTTTATTTGGTCCCAACTTTGTTTAAATTAAAGGCTTTTATATGGCTACAAAATATTTAAAACGTTAAAAAATAAAAGCATAATGTAACATTTGTATGTGTAATGTAAGGTGTAATTTTAGATATTTTATTTTATAAAAGAAAAAGAACGAAACTACAAAAGCACTGCAATGTTTTCTTAAAAGCAAACAATTTGATCGCTGCTTTTTTTTAACCAAATAAAACCTCAAGCCTCAGTTTGCGCAACTTAAAGCTGTTTATGATTTGCACCAAATTATCACCCGCATATCTCCTATYCGTTTCATCACCGGCATTAACAAACACATGTGCCAGCAGCCGGAGCCTCGGTGCAACTTTACGCGCAATCGGCGCTAAAAATAGTCTTAAYCTGAGACTTGAGGTTTCATATCTTAAACCATGAAACGGCGCGGAGGGTGTCCAAAACTACAACACGTCTTAATTCATTTAAATTGAATATGAGCTGTTGTTTTGGCTTCGAAGTGCTTTTGTTTCTAATAAATACGATTAAAAAAGTGTTAGGAAACTTGACAAATACATAAATTAAAACATAGCTCACCTAAGTTTGCACACATAACAGAACATAATCTGAATTATAAATTAGACCAGAAATTAAACAAATGAAAAGGCGACAAGAAAATAAAAAAATAAAATTACAGTTGTGTGGGAATAAAGGGTAAATAATAAAGTATTGTTGTTTTTTTATAAGTGTGTGTGCTGTATTTATTCTAAACATGATAGTGTGGTTTTCAAAGCAGCAACCACCATTTTTTTCAGATTATTTTGGTGCGTTTTCTTATTTTGTTTTATTGGCAGCAAAATAAAAAAAAWATGCTGGCCAACACCCATACAAGGCCACAGGGAATTCATGACGCACGTCCAGATCTTATGCATTCTGGTCGCTTTGCATTACAAGAAGGACGACATTAAAGGGGGAAAAAAGGTATASAGCACAATATTGTGCATTCTAGTTGACTGTTATTGCACATAATTTGACCAGCAGACATTAGACATCAAACAAGCCGAGGAGGGCAAGGGGGTAGAAAAAAAGGAGCCTATTTGTGCACTAAAACTCAAACAAGAATAGACAAACACCTTCGGAGCAGGAAAGGACGCCACTGTGCCAACAGCTCTCAGGCTGTAAACCTAAATCAGAGTGTTTTTTACCACAGGGGCTATTCACTTTTTCTTCTTCTTCTTCTCCTCCTGCAGATAACAGCTTGTCTGGCGGATCTAAATATCACCATAAAGCCCTTCCCTTCCCCTTTTGTGTGCAGCCACCATGGCGCAGCGGCAGCATCCGGTCGTCGCTGCGCCCGCGGAGGTCGCTGTTGCCCCATTCACCTTCCCCTTCCCCTCCACTGCAGTGGTCGTAACCGAGGCCTTGTCTGGCGTGTCTGCGTCACCACAACACACGGGAAAACACTTCTTTCTTTTTTTTTCTCTCCCCTCCACCCCACACACCCATCACCTTTTAGATATCCAAGTCCAGGTCGCGGACTGCACCTGAGCTTTGGATCGCGCGCGCAACAACAACAAAAAAAAAACTTGTTTTACACCAACAAAGAAAACAATAAAGGAATGTGAAGAAATCAGGAGACAGATTGAGCACAGAGACAAGAAGCCAGTCACTCCTCCCCGTTTTATTACCTAGAGAGAGAGAGAGAGAGAGGGAGAGAGAGAGAGAGAGAAGGAGAGAGGGAGGGAGGTTTGTAACGTGCTGTCTATGCACCTATTTTTCAAACATCCTCGTGTCTCTGAGTCGCTTTGGTCTCGATGGTTGGAACTGGGGCAATTAAGACAGTTTCATGTTGCAGAGTTAGAAATGCACCCCAACAACATGAAACTACCTAAACCACTCGACAGTCGATCCCGGGAAGTGAGACGAAGCGGGGGAGGAGGAGGTTTGGAGCCAGGGGGGAAAGGGGTGGGGTGTGGTGGGGTAGGGTGGGGTGGAGGGGGGCTCAAATCAGGAACACAAACCGGCCAAATCATAATGCACTGTGGCGCTCGCTTCCGTTCTCGTGTGTAAAAAAAAATAAAAACAATGAGATGACGAAAACAACACAGGTTGCCTTTCATTCTCCCGCTTTTACGCACAAGCCTCTGCAACAACAACGCCCCCCAAAAAATAATAAAATAAATAGAGAATCAACACATTCAACAAAGATAGCACTCACCAGTTTCTCGGTGCTTTCCAGGCTGCAACAGAAAGCCATTTTTATCCACGAGGGGGGAGAGAGAGAGAGGAGGTGAACGGGTTTGCACGGTTCAGATTTCTAAGCTGTGAGCCGGGGCCTCCTCTCCGTCCGAAAGGCTCACTCACGACTGAAGCTGCTTGCTTCGAGGAGAGGGAGAAACCTCATATAGCAGCCAGTCATAAAACTCTACAATAGCCGGCTGGGCATGCAGCAGGACGGCTTATAGCCTTAATATCTTAATCATTTCTGACCAGTCAGTGCGTAAACTGGGTTTGGAAAAAGAAAAACAGGACATGAACCTCCACTGCGCAGGGAAATAACAGAGAGCCTGGTTTAAATGAAAACATGGCACAAGAAAAAAAAATATACAGGCAGCTACTCTTCAGTGCGAGCTGATAATTTATTAGGCATTACACAAAAACACAATGTCATATTTATATTTATATTTATATTTATGTACAGAGAAATATACATTCAAATAATCCTCCTTCACTGTTTAACTGTTCCTAAAATCCAAATTCCTAATTTCACTCTTGGATTAGCACCCATCGTGTTGGACTCGTATCACAGGGTGGAAGAATTTGGTAAACATGAGGTGTTATGTTGAAAGGTTTTGGAAGACTTCATGTCACATAGATCCAATTATGATCAAATTTGGTTAAATGTAGATATATATTTAAGCCGCAGGGCGCAGCTGTGTTTTGTGTGTGTGACTGAGAAAGTGTGTGTTGTTGTTGTTGAACTGTCCTGATTTAACGACACCATCCAGTCATATAAGGGATGTAACAAAATTACAATAAAATAAAATAAAATAAAACACGACATCAGAAAACAACCTCCAGTCAGCCGACATGTCTGGAAATGAAAAAAAAATAGGTTTTGCTGCACCTCACAGTAAAATGAGTGCGGAGAAAAGGGTAAGGAGGGGGTGGGAAGAACCTATTTACTTCTCTTTTTTCCCCATTTTCTTTTTCTTCTTTTAATTAATTTATTTATTTATTTGTTTTATTTTTCGTGGGGCTCAATCATGAAAATCCATAGCTGGACGTGAGCTCCCGGATCCGGTTCTCCCGCGTCATTTTCTTCAGCTTCATCCTGCGGTTCTGGAACCAGATCTTGACCTGTCTGTCCGTCAGGTGGACGCTCTTGCTGATCTCTAGGCGGCGCTCTCGGGTCAGGTACATGTTGAAGAGGAACTCCTTCTCCAGCTCCAGAGTCTGGTGCTTGGTGTAGGGGCAACGTTTCTTTCGGCCGCTTTTTGCCGTCAGCCAGTTGGCCGTGTTTTCACTTTTTGTGTCTCCTAAAGAAGTGTGGGGGGGAAAAGTGTCAGACCCGTGAGGGGAGGGAGGGGAGGGGAGGGGGAGTTACGCAGTGCAACGTGAGGGAAATGGAGGAGGAGGGGGTGAGAGGAGAAAAATAAAGACAAGGAGCATCAAATAAAACGTTGGAGTATTGTTGGGTTGCAGCAGATGACCTTTATATAATATAATATTAATCATCTATACATATATTTGCTAAAAAAAAAAGGACGGGTTTGTTGTTCAAAGACAAACTACTTTAAACTAAAATAGCTGCAGCCTGCCAAAAATATTTTAAATATATCCTGAAATCGTATATTTCACGTTTGAGTTTGCGCCAGTGTGTGTGAATGTGGTTTTGCAGGATGTGTGAAAAGATTTACAAAATACTCTGATCAGAGAACACCAGAATATACACCAGAATCACAAATAATAAACATATATAAATATAGGAACATATAAATACGTGACGCACTGGTAGTAGTAGGCCTTTACGCAAAATTTACGCAWCGTTTACGCAGCGGCCAAACTAAACACTAATTAAGTTTTTTTTTCTTGTTTTAAAAAAATGCTGGATTATAAATAATAATTGTACAGATTTGAGGAATTACTCCAACATAATGTTTAGTCTCAAACAAATGTCCCATTTCAATATTTTACGCATTTTGGAGTTTCTGCGTCCCTGAGAATTTAGTTTAWTTCGGATTTTTAGCATGTGAACGCTTTGCAGACAGAAACCTTGACTTGTCAGCTGAGTCTAAACGAGCAAAATAAAACATGACAAGTGCCATTAAAAACTCTACCTGTTTGCCTCCAAAACAAGTCTGACCACACCTWTAAAAACCTGACTGGGGTTACCTTTACTGGTCTTTTCCGCTCTCTCCTTGTCATTTTCTTCAGTTTCGTCCGCGGAAGAGAGTTCCCCCTCCGAGGAGTCGCGCGCCTCCTCGGCGCCGGACGTGGCGTGGGGCTGCAGGTTTCCCGAAGACACGAGCTCTCCCTCCTCGCTGTCCTTCCCCTCCTGTGCCGCGGTGGCTCCCGGAGCTGGAGCCGAGGTCGGTGGCGTGTGGAAGCGAGCGAGATCAGTGGGGTGCAGGCCAAAATGGGAATGGGAAGGGTTCGACTGGGGGCCGTCGGTGTTGTAAAGTTTATGAGAATGTGCGTGCGTCTGAGACAAGCGGAAGTAGCCCGGCACAGGCACAGAGCCCCCGCCACCATCCGGAGCTGTGCAAGAAGTGGAGCCGAGACCGGCGGAGGTRAATCTGGAGTATGTCAGGTCCTCTGCCGTGGACGCTTTAGGGCACTTGGGCTGCTCGTACAGGCAGTAGGTGCTCTCTTCCTTGATGTTCTGCGGGAACGTGCAGGGTGCGACCTGGGGACCCGCTGGATGCTCTTGTTCCATCCGACATGACCTCTGCGCGTCCATCCACATTTCCATGCTGGACATGTACGCGCCCGAAGCGGCAACCATGTTCTGGTGACCCACCTCGCTCCGTTTAGCCATACCTGGAAAGTATCCATAGTTGTGTAGTCCGTAAGGCACTTCTGCAGCGGTGCTGTGAGGCACGCACACCGCGCTCCCAGTGTAGTGACCTCCGCCGCTGTCGCCGCGGCCGCTGATCAGTGAATCCACCAAAAACGCGTTTCCTGACGGGCTGTCCGAACATGACATTATTGTGGTGTATTTTGGCGAAGGGAGAAGATAGCCCTTTCTGGCTGACATTTCTTGTGCAAAACATGCTGGATATGATTAGAGGCACCCCCCACCACCACCACCCCCCTCCTTTTGCTCCAAGCGGATTGTAAAACCAATGAAAATGCTGGAAGAAGGTCAGTCTCCTCCCACTCTGAGGCTACGTAGCCAGACCAAACGAAATCCATCATGGAGCTCAGGCAGAGGGAAAAAAAAACAACAACAGAGCAATCAGTGCGTTCCCTCACCTCGCCTTAATGCACCACCCTGCACAGAGGGTCTGAAGTCCAACACAGATCACAGTTGTAAAAAAAATGGCATTATATTGTAAAGGGTACAACTAATAGAAATATAATAATAAGAATAATAAGAATAAAAAAACAGCATGGACTCTGATGCACTGATTGGTTTTACGCGCAACTCAAATCTTAACACAAATATCAACAAAGACTTGGATCTGCAAAACTTTTAAACCTTGCAAATAATATATTTAAATATATAAATTACTTAAATGCACGCCGAAAAAAATGTGCGTAAAAGTGGAAAATCAAGTTTAAAAGCGCATCGTGACCCAACAACAAAGACATGAAATAAAGCTACGGGAGTGGCRACTCTTTTTGAACAACACTGAGCTAAAATATTTGCTTAATATGGAGCAACAGTACACATGAAGACTCAAGTACTTTATCAGAAAAAAAACCAAGACATGAAAGCATTGGGGTCATTTTCGCGCGCCAATATGTACAAATCTGCTCGTTTCTATAAAGAAAATATCGATACATGAGCTCAGCTGTATTTAACTAAACCATTGTAACACAGCTGCATGG
Source organism: Austrofundulus limnaeus (assembly GCF_001266775.1). NCBI lineage: Eukaryota > Metazoa > Chordata > Actinopteri > Cyprinodontiformes > Rivulidae > Austrofundulus > Austrofundulus limnaeus. Next base: position 102,207 of record NW_013953350.1, read on the forward strand.
GCAACTGTTAGCAAGTCTGTGCGTAAAAATGGCACAAGAAGTGAAAAAGAATCTGTGACCAAGATAATTTAAAGTAGATGCAAATTAGTAATACAGAAAAGAATTTGGGATTTTTTTTCAACATTATTTTTTGCCTCTAACAGTATGGGCCGCACGCGCCATACACACACACACACACACACACACACACACACAACACGCATATATATATATATACTGTATA
>NW_013953351.1:0-1194 GCF_001266775.1 Austrofundulus limnaeus
AACATGAAGAGGTGAGACAGGAAGTCATGAGACAGTAAGTCATGAAACATGAAGAGGTGAGACATGAAGAGGTGAGACATGAAGAGGTGAGACAGGAAAAGGTGAGACAGGAAGATGTGAGACATGAAGAGGTGAGATGTGAACAGGTGACACAGGAAGAAGTGAGACATGAAGACGTGAGACAGGAAGACGTGAGACATGAAGAGGTGAGACAGGAAGTCATGAGACAGTAAGTCATGAAACATGAAGAGGTGAGACATGAAGAGGTGAGACATGAAGAGGTGAGACAGGAAGATGTGAGACATGAAGAGGTGAGACGTGAACAGGTGACACAGGAAGAAGTGAGACAGGAAGACATGAGACAGGAAGAGGTGAGACAGGAAGAGGTGAGACAGGAAGAGGTGAGACAGGAAGAGGTGAGACAGGAAGAGGTGAGACATGAAGAGGTGAGACAGGAAGACATTAGACATGAAGAGGTGAGACATGAAGAGGTGAGACAGGAAGACGTGAGACATGAAGAGGTGAGACAGGAAGACATTAGACATGAAGAGGTGAGACATGAAGAGGTGAGACATGAAGAAGTGAGACATGAAGAGGTGAGACAGGAAGACATGAGACATGAGGACGTGAGACAAGAAGAGGTGAGACATGAAGAGGTGAGACATGAAGAGGTGAGACAGGAAGACGTGAGACAAGAAGACATGAGACATGAAGAGGTGAGACATGAAGAGGTGAGACAGGAAGACATGAGACATGAGGACGTGAGACAAGAAGAGGTGAGACATGAAGAGGTGAGACATGAAGAGGTGAGACAGGAAGACGTGAGACATGAAGACGTGAGACATGAAGAGGTGAGACAGGAAGACGTGAGACATGAAGAGGTGAGACAGGAAGACATGAGACATGAGGACGTGAGACAAGAAGAGGTGAGACATGAAGAGGTGAGACATGAAGAGGTGAGACATGAAGAGGTGAGACATGAAGACGTGAGACATGAAGAGGTGAGACAGGAAGACGTGAGACATGAAGAGGTGAGACATGAAGAGGTGAGACAGGAAGACGTGAGACATTAAGAGGTGAGACAGGAAGACGTGAGACATTAAGAGGTGAGACATGAAGAGGTGAGACAGGAAGATGTGAGACAGGAAGACGTGAGACAGGAAGACATGTGACATGAAGACGTGAGACATGAAG
>NW_013953351.1:2137-3632 GCF_001266775.1 Austrofundulus limnaeus
AGGTCAGGTCAGTCTGGTGGTTCTGGTCAGACCAGGTCAGGTCAGTCTGGTGGTTCTGGTCAGACCAGGTCAGGTCAGTCTGGTGGTTCTGGTCAGACCGGGTCAGGTCAGACCAGGTCAGACCAGTCTAGTGGTTCTGGTCAGACCTGGTCAGATCAGTCTGGTGGTTCTGGTCAGACCAGGTCAGGTCAGTCTGGTGGTCCTGGTCAGACCTGGTCAGATCAGTCTGGTGGTTCTGGTCAGACCGGGACCATGACTCAGCACTCAGGTGGACTTTATGAAACTGATCCAGGTCTGACAGCCAGGAACTAAAGGTTTTCTGTTTCCTGGACCTGGATCCGGTTAGAACCAGATGAATTATTGATCCGGGCCTGGTTCCAGACCCAAAGGGACCGTCTGTGATGTTCTGACTTCAGGACTTTAGGGTTCTGGTCAGCTGGGTCCGTTAAGGTCTGCAGGACCTGAGAACCTGTCAGAACAGCAGATGTTTCAACAGCTTCGTTCTCAGGGGAGCAGGACCAGAACCTGACAGAGTCCAGCAGAACCGGTCCAGTCTGAGCTCCGATCCTGGACCTGGACACAGTACCTGAGTCCAGGGACATCCTGTCAGGGGTTCTGGGACTGGTCGGCACATCCACGTGGACCAGCTCTGTCTCCTCGGTTCTGGTTCTGTGTCGAGGACTCTTGGAGCTGCTCTTCCTCCTCCTCCTCAGAGGACTCTTCCTCCTGCAGTTTCTGCTCTCACCCGGGTCACTGAGGTCCACCAGGTCCAGAGCTGTGGACAGAACTTCAACAGAACCGGACCGATCCGAGACACAAACAGAGGATCCAGTTAGACTTTATTTGGACCAGAACTTTCTGAAAACTTTATTCAATTAAAGAACATCCTGAAACCAGAACCCAGCAGAACCCAGCAGAACCCAGCAGAACCCAGCAGAACCATGTAGAACCCAGGAGAACCATGTAGAACCCAGCAGAACCCAGCAGAACCCAGCAGAACTGTGCAGAACCCAGCAGAACCCAGCAGAACCCAGGAGAACCCAGCAGAACCCAGCAGAACCCAGCAGAACCCAGGAGAACCCAGCAGAACCCAGCAGAACCCAGCAGAACCCAGCAGAACCCAGCAGAACCCAGCAGAATGGTGCAGAACGGTGCAGAACGGTGGAGCTGAGGGTGTTATACAGTGTTTAAAGGACACTCAGTGTTTCTCAGACATATTTAAACTCTCCACCATAACAAAGAACCTGAGGCTGTGGTCTCACTGCAGTCACTGTGAAAACATCAGATATGGATCTGATTTAAAACCACAGACTGAACCGGTCTGGCTCAGATGGGTCAGATGGCTCAGATGGGTCAGATGGGTCAGATGGGTCGGATGGGTCAGATGGGTCAGATGGGTCAGATGGGTCGGATGGGTCAGATGGGTCAGATGGGTCAGATGGGTCGGATGGGTCAGATGGGTCAGATGGGTCAGATGGGTCGGATGGGTCAGATG
>NW_013953351.1:4632-4993 GCF_001266775.1 Austrofundulus limnaeus
CTGGAGGAACCAGTTCAACTACAGGAACCAGTTCTACTGGAGGAACCAGTTCAACTACAGGAACCAGTTCTACTGGAGGAACCAGTTCTACTACAGGAACCAGTTACATTACAGGAACCAGTTATATTACGGGAACCAGTTATATTACAGGAACCAGTTCTACTGGAGGAACCAGTTCTACCACAGGAACCAGTTCTACCACAGGAACCAGTTCTACTACAGGAACTAGTTCTACTACAGGAACCAGTTCTACTGGAGGAACCAGTTCTACTACAGGAACCAGTTCTACTGGAGGAACCAGTTCTACTACAGGAACCAGTTCTACTGGAGGAACCAGTTCTACTACAGGAACCAGTTATAT
>NW_013953351.1:8072-9046 GCF_001266775.1 Austrofundulus limnaeus
GGAACCAGTTCTACTGGAAACAGTTCTACTGGAGGAACCAGTTCTACTGAAACCAGTTCATCTACAGGAACCAGTTCAACTATAGGAACCAGTTCTAATGGAACCAGTTCATCTACAAGAACCAGTTCAACTATAGGAACCAGTTCTAATGGAACCAGTTCAACTGTAGGAACCAGTTCAACTGGAACCAGTTCAACTACAGGAACCAGTTCAACTGGAACCAGTTCAACTACAGGAACCAGTTCTAGTGGAACCAGTTCTACTACTGGAACCAGTTCAACTGTAGGAACCAGTTCTACTGGAAAATGTTTTACTGGAGGAACCAGTTCAACTGAAACCAGTTCAACTACAGGAACCAGTTCAACTGTAGGAACCAGTTCTAATGGAACCAGTTCAACTACAGGAACCAGTTCTACTACAGGAACCAGTTCTACTGGAGGAACCAGTTCAGCTGTAGGAACTAGTTCTACTACAGGAACCAGTTCAACTACAGGAACCAGTTCTACTAGAGGAACCAGTTCAACTACAGGAACCAGTTCTACTGGAGGNTACTACAGGAACCAGTTCAACTGTAGGAACCAGTTCTAATGGAACCAGTTCAACTACAGGAACCAGTTCTACTACAGGAACTAGTTCTACTACAGGAACCAGTTCAACTGTAGGAACCAGTTCTACTGAAACCAGTTCAACTACAGGAACCAGTTCAGCTACCAGAACCAGTTCTACTGGAACCAGTTCTACTGAAACCAGCTCAACTACAGGAACAAGTTCTAGTGGGACCAGTTCTACCACCGGAACCAGTTCATCTGTAGGAACCAGTTCTACTGGAAACAGTTCTACTGGAGGAACCAGTTCTACTGAAACCAGTTCATCTACAGGAACCAGTTCAACTATAGGAACCAGTTCTAATGGAACCAGTTCATCTACAGGAACCAGTTCAACTATAGGAACCAGTTCTAATGGAACCAGTTCAT
>NW_013953351.1:10046-10944 GCF_001266775.1 Austrofundulus limnaeus
GGAGGAACCAGTTCTACTACAGGAACCAGTTCTACTACAGGAACCAGTTCTACTACAGGGAGGAACTACAACTGGACTTTAACTGGACTTTAACTGGACTTTAACTGGACTACAACAGGACTTTAACTGGACTTTAACTGGACTAAAACAGGTCAGGTAAACTACAATGTGACTTTAAATTGTTATGTTTGAAGCAAGTAATGGAGCCAAGCCCAGACAGAGGATAAGTTTTAAATTAAAAAGGATTTATTTAATGAAGAGAAGAGAAGAGCTGTCAGAGCAGATAAAATAAGACTAAAACACACAGAGACTCAGAGAACAACCAGACAGCAGCAATAATCCTTATAAAATGACCCAGTGAGGAAAGAACTGAAGACAAGAGGTGTATACCAACGGAGGAAGAGAGGAGATGAACAGGTGAGAGATAACTGACAGGTGAGAGATAACTGAACAGGTGAGAGATAATTGAACAGGTGAGAGATAACTGACAGGTGAGAGATAATTGAACAAGTGAGAGATAAGTGAACATGTGAGAGATAAGTGAACATGTGAGAGATAATTGAACATGTGAGAGATAAGTGAACAGGTGAGAGATAATTGAACAGGTGAGAGATAACTGAACAGGTGAGAGATAATTGAACAGGTGAGAGATAATTGAACAGATGAGAGATAACTGAACATGTGAGAGATAAGTGAACATGTGAGAGATAAGTGAACAGATGAGAGATAATTGAACAGATGAGAGATAACTGAGCAGGTGAGAGATAACTGAACAGGTGAGAGATAACTGAACAGGTGAGAGATAATTGAACAGGTGAGAGATAAGTGAACAGGTGAGAGATAAGTGAACAGATGAGAGATAATTGAACAGATGAGAGATAACTGACAGGTGAGAGAT
>NW_013953351.1:11944-12505 GCF_001266775.1 Austrofundulus limnaeus
GTGAGAGATAAGTGAACAGGTGAGAGATATGTGAACAGGTGAGAGATCATTGAACAGGTGAGAGATCATTGAACAGGTGAGAGATAACTGAACAGGTGAGAGATAATTGAACAGGTGAGAGATAATTGACAGGTGAGAGATAACTGAACAGGTGAGAGATAAGTGACAGGTGAGAGATAACTGAACAGGTGAGAGATAACTGAACAGGTGAGAGATAAGAGAACAGGTGAGAGATAACTGACAGGTGAGAGATAACTGACAGTTGAGAGATAAGTGAACAGGTGAGAGATAATTGAACATGTGAGAGATAAGTGACAGGTGAGAGATAAGTGACAGGTGAGAGATAAGTGAACCGGTGAGAGATAAGTGAACCGGTGAGAGATAATTGAACATGTGAGAGATAAGTGAACAGGTGAGAGATATGTGAACAGGTGAGAGATAACTGAACAGGTGAGAGATAACTGACAGGTGAGAAATAAGTGACAGTTGAGAGATAACTGACAGGTGAGAGATAAGTGAACAGATGAGAGATAACTGACAGGTGAGAGATAAGTGAACAGA
>NW_013953351.1:13505-14126 GCF_001266775.1 Austrofundulus limnaeus
TGAACAGGTGAGAGATAAGTGAACAGGTGAGAGATAACTGACAGGTGAGAGATAAGTGAACAGATGAGAGATAACTGACAGGTGAGAGATAAGTGAACAGGTGAGAGATAAGTGACAGGTGAGAGATAAGTGAACCGGTGAGAGATAAGTGAACATGTGAGAGATAAGTGAACAGGTGAGAGATATGTGAACAGGTGAGAGATAACTGAACAGGTGAGAGATAACTGACAGTTGAGAGATAAGTGACAGTTGAGAGATAAGTGAACAGGTGAGAGATAACTGACAGGTGAGAGATAATTGAACAGGTGAGAGATAATTGACAGGTGAGAGATAAGTGAACATGTGAGAGATAATTGAACATGTGAGAGATAAGTGAACAGGTGAGAGATCATTGAACAGGTGAGAGATAACTGAACAGGTGAGAGATAATTGAACAGGTGAGAGATAATTGACAGGTGAGATAACTGAACAGGTGAGAGATAAGTGAACAGGTGAGAGATTATTGAACAGGTGAGAGATTACTGACAGGTGAGAGATAACTGAACATGTGAGAGATAAGTGAACAGATGAGAGATTACTGAGAGATAACTGAACATGTGAGAGATAAGTGAACAGATGAGA
>NW_013953351.1:15090-16468 GCF_001266775.1 Austrofundulus limnaeus
TGAGAGATAAGTGAACAGGTGAGAGATAAGTGAACAGATGAGAGATAAGTGAACAGGTGAGAGATAATTTAACATGTGAGAGATAAGTGAACAAGTGAGAGATAATTGACAGGTGAGAGATAATTGACAGGTGAGAGATAACTGAACAGGTGAAAGATAAGTGACAGGTGAGAGATAAGAGAACAGGTGAGAGATAACTGACAGGTGAGAGATAAGTGACAGTTGAGAGATAATTGACAGGTGAGAGATAAGTGACAGGTGAGAGATAATTGACAGGTGAGAGATAACTGACAGGTGAGAGATAAGTGACAGGTGAGAGATAATTGACAGGTGAGAGATAAGTGAACAGGTGAGAGATAACTGAACAGGTGAGAGATAAGTGAACAGATGAGAGATAACTGAACAGGTGAGAGATAACTGAACAGGTGAGAGATAACTGAACAGGTGAGAGATAATTGAACAGGTGAGAGATAATTGACAGGTGAGATAACTGAACAGGTGAGAGATAAGTGAACAGGTGAGAGACAACTGACAGTTGAGAGATAAGTGAACAGGTGAGAGATAAGTGAACAGGTGAGAGATAAGTGAACAGGTGAGAGATAACTGAACAGGTGAGAGATAACTGAACAGGTGAGAGATAATTGAACATGTGAGAGATAATTGAACATGTGAGAGATAATTGAACATGTGAGAGATAAGTGAACAGATGAGAGATAATTGAACATGTGAGAGATTACTGACAGGTGAGAGATAACTGACAGGTGAGAGATAACTGACAGGTGAGAGATTACTGACAGGTGAGAGATAACTGACAGGTGAGAGATTACTGACAGGTGAGAGATAAGTGAACAGGTGAGATACAACTGACAGTTGAGAGATAAGTGAACAGGTGAGAGATAAATGAACAGATGAGAGATAACTGAACAGGTGAGAGATAACTGACAGGTGAGAGATTATTGAACAGGTGAGAGATTACTGACAGGTGAGAGATAAGTGAACAGGTGAGAGATAACTGAACAGATGAGAGATAACTGAACAGGTGAGAGATAACTGACAGGTGAGAGATTATTGAACAGGTGAGAGATTACTGACAGGTGAGAGATAACTGAACATGTGAGAGATAACTGAACAGATGAGAGATAACTGAACAGGTGAGAGATAACTGACAGGTGAGAGATTATTGAACAGGTGAGAGATTACTGACAGGTGAGAGATAACTGAACATGTGAGAGATAAGTGAACAGATGAGAGATTACTGAGAGATAACTGAACATGTGAGAGATAACTGAACAGATGAGAGATAACTGAACAGGTGAGAGATAAGTGAACAGGTGAGAGATAACTGACAGGTGAGAGATAAGTGACAGGTGAGAGATAA
>NW_013953351.1:17413-18691 GCF_001266775.1 Austrofundulus limnaeus
GTGTGTGTGTGTGTGTGTGTGTGTGTGTGTGTGTGTGTGTGTGTGTGTGTGATGTCGATCTAAAAATAACCTGCTGTTTTGCTGAGCAAACAATCCCCAAACAGCAGAAACTGAGCTGCTGCAGAGAACTCAGTACTTCTTCAGTAATACTGCAACATTACCACAGTACTATAGTATTACAGTAATACTGCACACATAGGAACACAGTAGTATAATAGTTATACTGTAATGATATTACCACTATTACTACAATTTAACCACAGTTAATTTAGCTGCTGTTTCTGAGCAGCTTAATAAACAAAACAAAATCTGAAACTGTTCTGATCTTATCTGGTCCTGGTCCTGGTCCTGGTCCTGGTCTGGGTTCAGTTAACATGTCGGGACCACACATCATCTGTTTTCAGGTTGCTTCTTCAGTGGTCTGGTCTGGTCTTAGGGATTTCAGGACTCTCTAGAGTCTCAGGAGTCTCAGGAGTCTTTGAGGTTTCAGGAGTCTTTGAGGTCTCTGAGGTCTCAGGAGTCTTTGAGGTCTCTGAGGTCTCAGGAGTCTCAGGAGTGTTTGAGGTCTCTGAGGTCTCAGGAGTCTCAGGAGTGTTTGAGGTCTCTGAGGTCTCAGGAGTCTCAGGGGTCATTGAGGTCTCTGAGGTCTCAGGAGTCTCAGGAGTCTCTGGAGTTTCAGGAGTCATTGAGGTCTCAGGAGTCTCAGGAGTCATTGAGGTCTCTGAGATCTCAGGAGTCTCAGGAGTCTCTGGGGTTTCAGGAGTCACTGAGGTCTCTGAGGTCTCAGGAGTCTCAGGAGTCTTTGAGGTCTCTGAGGTCTCAGGGTTTTGGTCAAAGTCTGCAGGCTGAATCTGTAACTCAGAGAAGGATGACGGAGCATGTTTCACCCTGAGGGTTCAGATATTTATATCCTGCAGCATCTTCACTGCACATTAATCTTATATGAGAACCCCTCCCCCTGTGGTCCTGCTGGTCCGGTCACCCCTACAGTCAGTACAGAACAGAAGGCTACAGGATCCTGCAGAGGACAAACATCCAGATCCTGATCCTCACATTCAGTTTCAATCTTTTCTTTAGAAATGAACCTGGGACCAGAACCAGCTGATGAAACAGAGTTTAAACAGAACTCAGTCTGGTTCTATGGGGGTCTGAGGGGGTCTGAGGGGGGTCAGAGGGTGTCAGTAGGTGTGTAAGGGGGTCTGAGGGGGTCTGAGGTGTCAAAAGGGGTCAGTGTGTGTGTAAGGGGGTCTGAGGGGGTCTGAGGGTGTGTAAGGGGGT
>NW_013953351.1:20314-21955 GCF_001266775.1 Austrofundulus limnaeus
GGTGTGTAAGGGGGTCTGATGGGGTCAGAGGGTGTGCAAGGGGGTCTGAGGGTGTGTAAGTGGGTCTGAGGGTGTGTAAGGGGGTCTGATGGGGTCAGAGGGTGTGCAAGGGGGTCTGAGGGTGTGTAAGTGGGTCTGAGGGTGTGTAAGGGGGTCTGATGGGGTCAGAGGGTGTGCAAGGGGGTCTGAGGGTGTGTAAGGGGGTCTGAGGGTGTGTAAGGGGGTCTGATGGGGTCAGAGGGTGTGCAAGGGGGTCTGAGGGTGTGTAAAGGGGTCTGAGGGTGTATAAGGGGGTCTGAGGGTGTGTAAAGGGGTCTGAGGGTGTGTAAGGGGGTCTGAGGGTGTGTAAGGGGGTCTGATGGGGTCAGAGGGTGTGCAAGGGGGTCTGAGGGTGTGTAAGTGGGTCTGAGGGTGTGTAAGGGGGTCTGAGGGTGTCTGAGGGGGTCAGAGGGTGTGCAAGGGGGTCTGAGGGTATCTGAGGGGGTCTGAGGGTGTGTAAGTGGGTCTGAGGGTTTTCTGAGGGTGTTTGAGGGGGTCTGAGGGTATCTGAGGGTGTCTGAGGGTGTCTGAGGGTGTGTAAGGGAGTCTGAGGGGGTCTGAGGGGGTCTCAGGGTGTGTAAAGGGGTCTGAGGGTGTGTAAGGGGGTCTGAGGGTGTGTAAGGGGGTCTGAGGGTGTGTAANGGGGTCTGAGGGTGTGTAAAGGGGTCTGAGGGTGTGTAAGGGGGTCTGAGGGTGTGTAAGGGGGTCTGAGGGTGTGTAAAGGGGTCTGAGGGTGTCTGAGGGGGGCTGAGGGTGTGTAAAGGGGTCTGAGGGGGGCTGAGGGTGTGTAAAGGGGTCTGAGGGGGTCTGAGGGGGTGTAAAGGGGTCTGAGTTCAAACCCAAAACAGAAACATATGATGAAGGTTTGAAGGGGAGACGGGGGCAGATGTAGGTCAGAGAGATATTTTGGGACCTGAAGACTTCAGGTTGACCTCCCTGAGTTGGACACAGACTGATGTCCTGCATTTCTCCACAAGTCTCAGAGTGTCCAACACAGAGCGTTGACACCAACAGCCTGAGTGACGAGGACAGTCTGCAAACATCCAAGAGAAGTTCAACGGTTCGCTCTTCATCACAGAGGTGTTAAAGTTTGATGAAGAGCGTCTGCAGGCTGAGGTTACTGCAGGACAAACCTCACTCTGCTCACGAGGCGTTCAGGGGCGTCAGGCAGCTATTAACAGCCTGACAAGAAGGGGGCGGGGCTTCAAAACCAAAGATATTCAGGTAACATCTCACCTGTCTCAAATCAGAATGGGACATCCTGATTGGATGAGAGAAAGTCACTTATTGATCTTTGTTTTTATTTTTCTCTCTGTTCCTTGTTTTGTGTTTGACTTGTTGTTTTGTTTATCTGTTGTTGTTTTGTGTTTGGCTTGTTGTTTTGTTTATCTGTTGTTGTTTGGTGTTAGACTTGTTGTTTTGTTTATCTGTTGTTGTTTTGTGTTTGACTTGTTGTTTGTGTTGTTTATCTGTTGCTGTTTTGTGTTTGACTTGTTGTTTTGTTTATCTGTTGTTGTTTTGTGTTTGACTTGTTGTTTTGTTTATCTGTTGTTGTTTTGTGTTTGACTTGTTGTTTTGTTTATCTGTTGTTGTTTATTTGCT
>NW_013953351.1:23146-24523 GCF_001266775.1 Austrofundulus limnaeus
TGTGTAAGTGGGTCTGAGGGTTTTCTGAGGGTGTTTGAGGGGGTCTGAGGGTATCTGAGGGTGTCTGAGGGTGTCTGAGGGTGTGTAAGGGAGTCTGAGGGGGTCTGAGGGGGTCTCAGGGTGTGTAAAGGGGTCTGAGGGTGTGTAAGGGGGTCTGAGGGTGTGTAAAGGGGTCTGAGGGTGTCTGAGGGGGGCTGAGGGTGTGTAAAGGGGTCTGAGGGGGGCTGAGGGTGTGTAAAGGGGTCTGAGGGGGTCTGAGGGGGTGTAAAGGGGTCTGAGTTCAAACCCAAAACAGAAACATATGATGAAGGTTTGAAGGGGAGACGGGGGCAGATGTAGGTCAGAGAGATATTTTGGGACCTGAAGACTTCAGGTTGACCTCCCTGAGTTGGACACAGACTGATGTCCTGCATTTCTCCACAAGTCTCAGAGTGTCCAACACAGAGCGTTGACACCAACAGCCTGAGTGACGAGGACAGTCTGCAAACATCCAAGAGAAGTTCAACGGTTCGCTCTTCATCACAGAGGTGTTAAAGTTTGATGAAGAGCGTCTGCAGGCTGAGGTTACTGCAGGACAAACCTCACTCTGCTCACGAGGCGTTCAGGGGCGTCAGGCAGCTATTAACAGCCTGACAAGAAGGGGGCGGGGCTTCAAAACCAAAGATATTCAGGTAACATCTCACCTGTCTCAAATCAGAATGGGACATCCTGATTGGATGAGAGAAAGTCACTTATTGATCTTTGTTTTTATTTTTCTCTCTGTTCCTTGTTTTGTGTTTGACTTGTTGTTTTGTTTATCTGTTGTTGTTTATTTGCTGGCAGTCTGTTTGTTCTTCCTGTTCTTTGTTGTCTTTGTAGTAGCAGATCAAAGCCAACCTGGCTCTGTTCTTCGCTCTGATTGGTTCTGTAACTCGATCCAAGCAGCTGAAGGAAGCTTTGATCTGAGTCCTCTGAGCTGCTGGATCCGTCTAGTTCCTGGAGAGGACCAGGAAGTAGACTGCTGAAGATGATGAACTTCATGAAGATGAAGGTCCAGATGTTCTCTCTGTCTGATTACAGGAAAATGTTTCATAAACTAAAAGCCGGATCAGAACCGAGCTCAGAACCCAACCAGGCAGAAACTCATCAGATTCATTAAAGTGAGTGAGGGATCAGACTAATACCTGGTTCCATTTTTAATGTAACAGAACATTTTAGTTTAGTTTTGTCTCCTCTTCAGTCTGAGGAGCTCCAGGTAAAGTCAGGGTTAAAGGAGGACAAACTCTTTGTTCACAGAGGAAAATCTATGTCTAATTTATTTATATATATATATAATATTTAGCACATTAAAACAACAAAAATTGACCAAAGTGCTTCACAGTTCAGTATATATATATA
>NW_013953351.1:24683-27166 GCF_001266775.1 Austrofundulus limnaeus
CTTGTATTTTTATGATTAAGCTGCAGCCAGTGCAGTTCTCCACATTTTACACTCATTAAACAGGTAAATGTGCAGATGTTAACATGTCTGTTAGTGTTCACATATTCACCTCAACAATTAGTTTTAACTGTAAAAACTTGATTTTACAACAGAAATAATGTTTTTATGTCATTTAAAGGAACCATGAAAGAAAACCAGACTCCTGACGTCATTAACTTTACCTCAAGTGATAAAGTTTATTCATCAGTTTATTCATTTTAACTTTAATAAACTAAAGAAACAAATCTACTTAAACTATTATAAATGTTTGAAATCAGCAGTGTTTAAATGATTTTACTGAGAACACTTTAAAGTTTTATTCTTCTAATAAAATGTTGGAAGATTTGATAAAAACTTTCAGATTTTGACCTGAACCCACTGGACCTGCTGGTTCTGGTTCTGGTTCTGGTTCTGACAGCAGAAATCTGATGAAATTTAAAGAACTTTTTCAAACTCAGTTTTCTGTCTTTCTTTGAGTTTAACAGAAAATAAAACTTGAAAGTAAAAAAATAAAAACGTGTAAATTTGCTGCAGAAGCTTCTCTGTAATCCTGCTGGACTTCAGAACCCACCTGGACCTGGTACATGGTTCCGGATCAGTCTGCGGGATGCAGCTGGACCTGAAGCCGCCTGAAGTCCACACAGACCCGGATCTGCTGCCGTGAAGCGCTCGGTGTACCGGAACCTCTCAGTCCTGGACCAGAACCGCTTGAATCCCGGTTCTTCTGGGTGTCCCGGTCCCGGTTCTGGTCTCGGTTGGGCCGGTCTAACCTCGTCGGGGTTCGGGTTTCATCTCGCTCCAGAGGAGGCTGAGAGGAAAATAAACCGAAAACATCCGAACATCTGCGAACAGTTCCGAGGACTGACTTCCGGTCAGGTTTTCACATTAAAAGCCTGTGAATGATGTACCTTACTTCCGGTGCATAAACTGAATCAGCTGTGTTCCTGTTTGTTCAGTTTGCAGCAGAGTTCAGTTAATTAAAGGTTAAATGTTTCCTGTGAACTGTCAGTGTTTGTCCACCAGGAGGCGGTGTTGGACACATCCGGTACAGACATTTAGTTTCTCTTCTGTCAGCCCTACAACTCTGAGACTGAAGACTTACAACAAATATTTACTTTCAGAGTCATGAGAATCTCTCCTGTCATTCATGAGATATTTTGCTAACAAACATCGGTCCACCTTCAGGGACAGGAGATGTTCAGAGACGTCCTCGTCAAAGACAGATTTACTTTTCAGATGGAAGATTGTTTTATTCTGATTTATTGCTAACTTTCAACACAATGAACAGAAGTTCAACTAATGACATGAAACAATTACAATAACAAACATGAAACATTAAACGACAAAACAAGAAGCAAAACTAAAAAACAAAACAAAAAACTAATACCACAGAAAGTATAACTTTACTAATACAGGTGGATAAAAAAATAAAGGATTAAAGAGAAGTTACAGAAAAAAAAGCTAATAAAATGGGTCAATTAAAGAGCCGAATATATTCTGTGCTTCTCCAACGTAAGGGTCAGGTACAGGTGGACCCAGGTGTAACTGGGATTACTGAGGGCAGAACCCCTCATGGGTAACATCCACTGTCAGAGACAGCACCATAGACCTGGGTCCTGATCCTTAAAAATGTAGTTTCAGAGACTTTGAGAGAGAACCCCGGGTCCCTGACAGACCAATCAGCTCACTCTGTCTTCTCAACAGTTTCATGAAGGACAGTAACTATGGTTACATGGATATAAGTAATCTGATGAAACGACCATTCAGAATAAAAATGTGTCATGTAAACATATTAACTGTCAAAAGCTGAAAAAAGATCCAGCAGGACCAAACCAGTGCATTTCCCAGCATGTGCAGACATCATTATGTCACCTGATCCTTTGATCGGGGCAGTTTCTGTGGAAACGATCAAACATGTCAGAGCTTTGTAGGAATGCTTTAATGACTCAGAAACACCTTCTCTAAAGGTTTGGACAAGAAAGGAAGTTTTGAAACAGGGCGTGAATTATTTGACAAAGTAGGGTCCAAATGAGTTATTTTCAGAAGAGGTTCCACAAAGCATGTCTAAAAGATCTAAGGAAAAAAAATTGTATAGGTCCTCTGGACGGGTTCTTCTTTAATGAAACGTTTCGTCTCTCTTCCAAGAGACTTCTTCAGTCAGAGAGTTTCAGGCAAAATTCAGGCTTTTATGTCCTCCCTCCAGGTGACTGATACTCACATCACATGACCATCGTTCACAGGTGACTCCCACTCACATCACCTGGCTATGACTCACAGGTGACTGATACCCACATCACATGGCCATCGTTCACCCTAATTAATCCCTTTTGTTAACAGGGGGTGGAGTGATACTGCCAATGGCAGCGCTGTAGCAGGGGGACAGCTGCTCCTTTTGTTAACAGGGGGTGGAGTGATACTGCCAATGGCAGCGCTGTAGCAGGGGG
>NW_013953351.1:28067-34923 GCF_001266775.1 Austrofundulus limnaeus
AACCCGTCCAGAGGACCTATACAATTTTTTTTCCTTTGATTTTTTACCTGGATTACTGAGATGCATCAGGACATCTAAAAGATCTAGGACATATGCCAGATGACAGAGACAGCTTCATTAACCCAGAGGCCAATGACAACAAATACTTTCAAATACAGTCCAAAGGTGAGCGTGCCAGAGGCCCAGGAAAAAGGCTTCATCTTGGTTATCAGGGCTGAAAGAGGACCAGTTATGACCAGCAGGCCTTTAAAGAAGACATGAATTCCTCACGGTGCTATCTGTAGACCTTAAGTCTAGCTGACTTCCACAACAGCTCAGTTCTACAACATGTCTTCAGCTCATGAATGGTGTCATTAATCCAAGAGCGTGTCGTTTTCCTGGTCACCAAACTGGGTCTAACAGGAGCAACCTGGTTCAAAATGTCCTCACAATGACTTAAAACTACAAAGAAGACTGTCCACATCATGACAGTCCACAAACAATTTGGATCAAATTCAGAAACCTAGTAGCTGTATGGTCAGAGATAATGCACCTCCAAGACCTAATTTCAGAGGGTTAGGTTCCAGAGAAAAAGCTAAATCAAATAAAACAATGATCTCTCATGAGGACATCTCCACCAAGAGATTGGCTAAATTTAAATCAAGGATAAGACTTTTTGGTGGCTGGGACCAGACCCATGTTGCTCAAAATTAAAAGTTTAAAAGATTGAATAATGAACGGTTGTTTTTATTTATATTTAACCAAATCTAAATACTTTATTTTTAAAAATCATTTATTAAAGTCAGCTTTATAAAGTTGATTTTATTGGATTTAAAAAACAATAAAATAATCAAACTTTTGTTTACATTCAATTTCAGACTAAAACCTGCAGCAAGCCTAACCTCTAAAGAACATCTAAAGAAGGTCTAAAGGTCTAAAGAAGGTCTAGAAAAGATCTAAAGAAGGTCTAAAGAAGGTCTAAAGAAGGTCTAAAGAACGTCTAGAGAAGATCAAAAGAAGGTCTAAAGAAGGTCTAAAGAACGTCTAGAGAAGATCTAAAGAAGGTCTAAAGAAGGTCTAAAGAACGTCTAGAGAAGATCTAAAGAAGGTCTAAAGAACCTCTAAAGAACCTCTAGAGAAGATCTAATGAAGTTATAAAGAACATCTAAAGAAGGTCTAAAGAACCTCTAGAGAAGATCTAAAGAAGGTCTAAAGAAGGTCTAAAGAACCTCTAGGGAAGATCTAAAGAAGGTCTAAAGAACCTCTAAAGAACCTCTAGAGAAGATCTAATGAAGTTCTAAAGAACATCTAAAGAAGGTCTAAAGAACCTCTAGAGAAGATCTAATGAAGTTATAAAGAACATCTAAAGAAGGTCTAAAGAACCTCTAGAGAAGATCTAAAGGTCTAAAGAACCTCTAGAGAAGATCTAAAGAAGGTCTAAAGAACCTCTAGAGAAGATCTAATGAAGTTATAAAGAACATCTAAAGAAGGTCTAAAGAACTTCTAAAGAAGATCTAAAGGTATAAAGAACCTCTAGAGAAGATCTAATGAAGTTATAAAGAACATCTATAGAATGTCTAAAGAACCTCTAGAGACGATCTAATGAAGTTATAAAGAACATCTAAAGAAGGTCTAAAGAACCCACAGTGGATCCTCCAGAACTCTGGTTGTTGTCCGGTAGTTTTAATTCCACACTACCAATGAAGACATTTCGTTGAATTACAGGGAGACTCAGATTTAATCCTCCTCTTCATCAGTGAGACGAGACGTCTTCACAGTTTGTTAAAACCAGCAGAGCCTCGCTGAAACAAGATCCTACAGAACCAGAAACCAGATCCGGTGTAGGGTTCTTCAGATATCTAAAACAAAGCAGGTCTGGTTTCTGGCCTGGTTTCTGCTGAAGCTGCAGGTCTGAGGAGGATCCGTCTCTGAGAGCAGAGGAAGAAGAGAAAGGTCAAAGGTCAACAGGTGAAGCAGTGACAGGATCTCTAAACACGGGTCGGGACTATCCCCTCACCAGCACCTGCGCCGCTCCGGGTCACTCGGCCCGCGGTCTGTAGCGGAACAGAACAGGCGAGGACGGCTGCTGGATACCCAGTCCGGCTCGGGAGTGGTCCGATGAGGGTCGGTTCTGGCCGTCCTCCAGCTGCAGGTCCAAGTAGAGCAGCAGAAGACACACAAACTGTTTGATCTCGTTG
Source organism: Austrofundulus limnaeus (assembly GCF_001266775.1). Taxonomy (NCBI): domain Eukaryota; kingdom Metazoa; phylum Chordata; class Actinopteri; order Cyprinodontiformes; family Rivulidae; genus Austrofundulus; species Austrofundulus limnaeus. Next base: position 30,245 of record NW_013953351.1, read on the forward strand.
ACGGCGAAGTATCGGCCGGGACACTTGGAGGAACCAGAACCAAACGGCATCAGGTAGTATTTCAGCTTCTGTCCATGCTTACGGAAGTCCGTCTTCTCTCTGCCGTCCTCAACAAAACGGTCGAAGTGGAATGTCTGAGGGGACAGGAGATCCAGGAACAGTTTAGTTTGGACTCTGTGCTGGGAGGTTTTGAGTCTGAACACAGTAAACCTGGTTCTGGTCCAGTCTGATCGATTGTGGACCTAACTAAAGATCAAACACAACTGGAGTTCTGTGGTTACTGAAGGGTTCTGACTGAGACATGATCTGTCCAGATGAGAGGACCAGTGTCTTTAAAAGCCTAGAACCTCCAGCAGGTTGCAGCAGAGTCTCAGAACCTGCTGATCCACTGAGGAAACAAACATCTTACTGTAACACCTGAAGACCTGATGGGACAACATGATCCATCAGGTTCTACAGAAAACTGCTGTGGTACCTGCGGGTCCTCGTAGATCTCAGGGTCCAGGTGCATACTCTGAGGGTACAGGGTGATGATGTCTCCTTTCCTGACAGCCACAGAGCGCTCGGCGTCAAGCCGCAGGCTGAAGTCCTCCTGAGCCACCCGGAGATTCATGGAGGCTGAGGACAACCGGAGGCTCTCCTTGATGGAGCTCTCTGGGGACAGAGATGGTCCTGTAAAGTCCAGCTTCAGGTCCTACAGAAGTATCTGTGAGTGACAACATACCCAGGAAGACCAGCTTGTCCAGCTGTTCCCTGCTGAGCGTCAGTTCTCTGTCGGGGCTAAACTCCACTCCACTGGCTCTCAGGACATCCAGGATCTCCTGACGGACCACCTTCAGGGCCTCTGGGTGGGCCACCAGGTCAAAGGTGGCCCAGAAGGTGGCAGGAAGCGTGTTGCCTACAGATGCCCACAGGATGGTGAAGTGATGAGCTGAAAGTCAGCGACAAACCAGGAGTCAGGCGGCAGCAGAACCTTCAGAACCAGACCAAACCTCATCTACACCTAGTTTCTCCTCCAGCCCCCCTGAGTCCAAAGACCTTCAGGATCTCAGAGGAAGAAACTGATCAAAGTTGGAGGTTTGGTTGGGTCCTTAAACCAGTTCAGACTCAGTCCAGAGTTCTAACATCAACATCTTCATTCTGACATCAAAACCTTTAGAACTTTACTGAGTCCAGAACGGTTCAGACCTGTGGGTGGTCCTACCTTCAGAGACACAAGGACTCTCTATGACCTCAATAAACCAGGAAATGAGGAGAATTCTGTCCTACCTGCTTTGTCCACGTCCCTCAGCTTGTCGTATAGGTTAAACAGCTCCAATCGTGCCTGGATGAACTGGCACTTGTCAGACCAGCAGGACAACCGCTGCGGCAGGAAGTGACTGATGAGCTTCTGGCGGACGGTCTTGGTACGTCCCAGCAGCCAGATGGGGACCTCTGCACTGAGGTAGGGGAACATGGCATCAAACTGAAGGAAGTCCTTCAACAGCTGGTCCATGTGCTGATGGCGGCTACCGGTCTGAGGTCGACCGTAGATGGTGAGGAAGGTGGCCTCAAACATGACCGAGGAGCAGAACTCGTACAAGTTGCCGGACCTCCAGCCCTGGCCCGGATCCAGGTGGTCCTGGCAGAACACCAGCATCAGGTTACCCATCATGCTCTCTGTCAGGGACGTGAGGCTGTCGCCCTGTAGGAACCGGTAGGCCCGGCTGATCTGTTCAGACAGGCCGGGGAATGTCTTCATGCTTGGGTACCCGAAGACCAGAGGGGCCAACCTCTCAGTCAACTCGTGGAAGTCCAGCTGCCGGCCGTGTTTGATGATGCTGGGGTAGAGTAATGGATCCATGATGAAGGTCATGTATTTACCTGCAGGACAGAGACAACATGTCCTCATGAGGACACTCACAACCAGAACCATGTCTTTTACCTCTACATGAGCTGGACTTCAGACAGAGAACTACCTTCAACCTGTGAGTGTCATCTGAAGACAGGCAGACCTCAGGACAACCCTCAGAAAGACATATGACACTTTAAAGTCCCCAGGACGTCCCTCAGAGACATCTCTGTTTTAGTTTTCTACGATTTTACATTTTACATTCGGTTAAATATTTGGGTGTCTATCTAGACAGGAAGCTAAAATGAAAAAGACATTCAAATGAAAAATGTAAGAATATGCCTACACCTGTGCTGTAGAACTGCAGGTAGTCATTGGGGGGCTACCCCAAAGGTTATCAGATGGATCTACACAGACATAGTTCGCCCCATGCAATGCTGCTTTAGTGTGGAGGGTTCGAGTCCAAGAATGATGCTCACCATGTGCAACGAATGTCCTGCCTGAGCATCACAGGTCCCATCAGAGCAACACCACAGCAGCCATGGAAGTCCTACTGGACTAGAGCCTGTTTTAGGAACGTCAACAACAGTCTGTAGGACTGCCCTACAGGCCTGGATTAGATGTTGACACTCAGTCCTCTGGAGGGAGATGATGGACTGTAGACAGGCACGGGAATTGATTAACGGCCCAAATCTAAGGTTTGGGAAAGCTCTCATCTCCCTGACAAGGAAAACTCTTAAGTACACTGGTTGGAGTCCTAACTGGGCACATCCTGCTCAACCAGCACAAAATGGCGATGGGACTCCATGACAATGGTCTGTGTGATGTCTGTGCTATTGAACTACCGACCTCTTTGCACTACTTAGACCACTGCCTGACTCTGAGTAGTCAAAGGAAAAGAATTATTGGGGAACCCTTTATGGATCCTGAGAAGCTCAGAACACTGAGTGTTTCTAACCTTGTGTCCTTCATCTGAGGCAGACGTTCTCAAAGTGGGGTCCCAGGACACCCAGGGGCCCGCGAGTCATATTTTAGGGGTCCTCAAAAATTTTCAATAAATTGCTAATTTGATTTTTATTTTAAAAAATGCTTACAAACATACTAAACCAAACTAAAGATAATATTCCCATGGCATTTAGAAGTTTTTCATTATTTTTAAAACAGCAAAAGGTTTTGTAAGGGGGTCCCTGGAAATTTTCAAACTTGTATGGGGTCCCCAGGCCCAAAACGTTTGAGGACCCCGGTCTGAGGGACAAGAAGGTTTGAATAAAGACCAGAGTCTTTGGGGACAGCAATGAACCCACTTATGAGACCCCCCCCCCAACGAGATAACAGAACCCACCTGCAATCAGCACCGTGAAAACGTCTCCGTTCTTCCTCTTCTGGTCTTCCAGAAACTTGTGGGCATTTTTTCCAAACTGTAAAGTGTTCCCGAGGAACGGAACCCATCCTTTGATCAGAGGAGGTTCTCCTTGTCGTCTGCACAAGTACAAAAATATTCAATATTTATCTTGAAAAGTATCTATAGGCTTTATTTTGAAACATCTTCCTGTTTCCTGGCTCTGACTGAGTCCTCCTGAACCCTTGGGGGGTTCAGGTCTAACCAGTGGGAAGTAACTCTGTTAGCTTCAGTTGCATCTAGTCTGCTTCAAATGAACCTCCTACCATTTCACACACTCCCACTTGTTTCACACATTCATGCCCGTCCAGGCTGACACGTGTCAGTATGAACATGACACATGTCACTATGAACATGACACATGTCAATATGACCAGGACATGTCACTATGACTATGACATGTCACTATGACTATGACATGTCACTATGAACATGACACGTCACTATGACCATGACACGTCACTATGACTACGACATGTCACTATGACTATGACATGTTACTATGACTATGACATGCCACTATGACCATGACACATGTCACTATGACTATGACATGTCACTATGACTACGACATGTCACTATGACTATGACATGTCACTATGACTATGACATGTCACTATGAACATGACACATGTCACTATGACTATGACATGTCACTATGAACATGACATGTCACTATGAACATGACACATGTCACTATGAACATGACACATGTCAATATGAACATGACACACGTCACTATGAACATGACACACGTCACTATGAACATGACACGTCAAAATGACCATGACACATGTCACTATGACAATGACACGTCACTATGACTATGACACATGTCACTATGACCATGACACGTCACTATGACTATGACACATGTCACTATGAACATGGCACATGTCACTATGAACATGACACGTCACTATGACTATGACACATGTCACTATGAACATGGCACATGTCACTATGAACATGGCAGATGTCACTGAACATGACATATGTCATATGAACATGACACATGTCAATATGAACATGACACATGTCAATATGAACATGACATATGTCACTATGACCATGAGACATGTCACTATGACCATGACACATGTCACTATGACCATGACACATGTCACTATGACCATGACACATGTCAATACTAACATGACACATGTCAATACGAACATGACACATGTCAATACAAACATGACACATGTCACTATGAACATGACACATGTCACTATGAACATGACACATGTCACTATGAACATGACACATGTCATATGAACATGACACATGTCATATGAACATGACACATGTCATATGAACATGACACATGTCATATGAACATGACACATGTCATATGAACATGACACATGTCAATATGATCATGACACGTCACTATGACCATGACACATGTCACTATGACCATGACACATGTCACTATGAACATGACAC
>NW_013953351.1:36681-38683 GCF_001266775.1 Austrofundulus limnaeus
ACATGTAATATGAACATGACACGTCATATGAACATGACACGTCAATATGAACATGACATGTCATATGAACATGACACATGTCACTATGAACATGACACATGTCATATGAACATGACACATCACTATGAACATGACACATGTCATATGAACATGACACATGTCATATGAACATGACACATGTCATATGAACATGACACATGTCATATGAACATGACACATGTCATATGACCATGACACATGTCATATGAACATGACACGTCAATATGAACATGACACATGTCAATATGAACATGACACATGTCATATGAACATGACACATGGAGGCAGCCTGTCCTCGTCCTCTGACATGTTGTCATTCGGCACCTGGACCGGGTCGATCCCAAACCAGTGGTTTTGTTGACACATCTTCCTCTGGAAGGTTGCTCAGGAGTATCAGGATGTTTTCTTGGTTTGGAAGCCATTGTTGACATTGTTGTTACTTTTCTTGCTTTGCAACACGGCGTCTAAAGCTCAAAGGGTACTTCCGGTTCAGACGTGTGGGAACTATCTATAATCAGTTCGGTTCGGATCGTAGCGGAACCACAACATCTGGATCCAAGTTAACAGAGAAACCGAAACCGGGAAACTTTTTTCCCCCTGAAAAAGTTTGTTTGTCTCAAAGTTTAATCAAAGCAAAACCAGAACTCCAGAACCCGGTCCGGTTCTACACTCAGACAACCGAACCGGGTCAGAACTGACCTTTTTCTGCCGTGGAGGAGGAAGAGGAGCAGACCGAGGAGGCCGAGCAGGAGGAGGAGGAGGACCATGATGCAGCTTCTGTCCTGAACGGAGTCCGCAGCCCAGATTTATCCAGCCGTCACACCTCTGGTCCGAACCGAACCACCCACCGTGTTGCCAGGTAAGAAGTGTGGGATGATCGTAGCAGACACATAAATGACGTCATAACTAAAGCACAGGTGTGTTGATGTGTTCCAGTCACTGTGGTGTTAAATACAGTGTAACAGCTCACAGCTCTGTGGGACCAGTACCAAATGGATCCAGTAGAGTTGTGTTAGTTTGTGTGTTTCCAATGAACAAACAAACAATGACGGCTGGAACTAATGAGGCCTGAGCGCCCCCTGCTGTTAGGAACCAGACATGTCACCTGGTTTACTGCAGTTTTCATCAGAACTGATGAGAAAACAAACATCTGACTTCACATGTTAACATTTTATTCTCAGAGCAACAACACGTCCTCAGAGATGACAACAACTAATAAAAGAAACAAAAACAACTCTTATACAAATTTAAAAGTGCCTGCTACCAGAGGTGTAAAGTAACTAAGTACAAATACCTCTTTACTGTACTTAAGTACACTTTTTGTGTATCTGTACTTTACTTAATTATTTTTCAGCCTACTTTTTACTTCTGCTTCTTACATTTTCACACAATTATCTGTACTTTCTCCTTACATTTTAGAAAGTTGTTACTTTTATTTCATTTTTGCTTGTTTTCATCCCAGCTGCTTAGTATAAAAATAAAAACTATCATATAAACTGTGCCTGCTACGCAGAGTGAATTTAACTGTGGCTGAATGAGAAGTATAAATAAAATATAAGTGTGTGTGGGCGGAGCTACAAGCTCTCACCTGGACAACATTAGGAATGTTTGCAACATTATGTTTATTCATCTTCAAACCTGCAGAAAACAGAACCAACTAGAACTTAACAGAACTTTGGTTTCTGAGTTCAGCTAAAAACACTAAAACAATTTCCTGCTGAGTGTGGACTCTGTACCACAGAGCAGACAGTGTCCCTACAAACCCAGACCCAAACCAGTGGTTATTCCGTATGTTGCGGGTGTTTCGGAGAAACTGAGACGTTTATTTTCTAAACATGATGTCCCTGTGGCTTTCAAACCCCAAAACACATTACGGCAAAGGCTGGTTCACCCCAAAGATCCGGTGCCCCGGCACAAACAGAGCAATATTGTATATGCTGTTAAGTGCCAGGAGGACTGCGAC
>NW_013953351.1:39801-40908 GCF_001266775.1 Austrofundulus limnaeus
GTTTACATAAAGCATGCAGTTATCACTGCATTAATTAATTAATATTGTAGCGTTTACATAAAGCATGCAGTTATCACTGCATTAATTAATTAATATTGTAGCGTTTACATAAAGCATGCAGTTATCACTGCATTAATTAATTAATATTGTAGCGTTTACATAAAGCATGCAGTTATCACTGCATTAATTAATTAATTAATATTGTAGCGTTTACATAAAGCATCCAGTTATCACTGCATTAAAAACAGGAATGTTGTCAAGTTGTTCTTTAGTTTTGTTATAAATAAATAGTTCATCTTTTAGCACATTAGCATCAGATTATCAGTAGCAGGACTAAATTGTACAAATGAGTATAAAGTGAAGCTGTACTGTAGTTAATGAAAGCATTGACAGATTGAGTCGTTAGTTAATTTGGATGATCGAGGACTAATTTATAAACATGGATGTGCACAGTGTGAGGAAAATAAGGAGGAAATGAGGAACAGAAAATGGACACGTCATGTTAGATTATAACTTTTATCTTGTATTATTACTTTATTCTAATAATATTATGACTTTATTCTCATATTATGACTTTATTGTCATAATAATTTTTTTTGTGTGGCCGTAATACTCCGTCGTAGATATTGGAGCTAAACCCAAATCATTAATGTTTTTTAAATGTATTTATGTGTAACATTTTAACTGTGAAGTTATTCTTCCAGTAAAAAGACGTGTAAAAACCAGAGCTGCACCGATGGACGGTTCACGATTCAGTTCCACACTTTAGTCTCACGGTTCGATATTTTTCTGTACAAAAAACAGAAATATCCATGCCCCTTTCAACTTGTAATTTATTTAAATTAATTATGAACATTTGTTTAACCTGAAAAGTCCAGTTTTTAAATTAAATGTTGCTGAAACAGCAAGTTTCTCAGTGGATCTGAGCTCAAAAATACAGCCTAAGTGGAGTAGTCGAACACAGATCCTCTGATCCTTCAACACAGAGCATCTTCAGCATGTTTTATTCAGTACTACTGTGTACTGAACCGTACAGTACACACTACTGTGTACTGAACCGTACAGTACACACTACTGTGTACTGAACCGTACAGTACACACTACTGT
>NW_013953351.1:42833-44245 GCF_001266775.1 Austrofundulus limnaeus
AGTCTGGGTCCTCCGGAGGACCCGGCCCTCTGAGACCGGGGAGTCTGGGTCCTCCGGAGGACCCGGCCCTCTGAGACCGGGGAGTCTGGGTCCTCCGGAGGACCCGGCCCTCTGAGACCGGGGAGTCTGGGTCCTCCGGAGGACCCGGCCTGTCGTTTTGGACACAGCCTGTGTTTACAGAGCTGATGATGAAAGTCCTGAAGCTAGACGGATCTGAGACCTGGGATCAGAATCTGGGTCAGAACTGGTTCTTTATCCCGGTTCTCTAGTGAACGGTTCTGACCCGACTGTGTGTTTTTAAGGCAGATCTGATTTGTGGATCAGAACCTGTGGGGACCTGGGATCTGAACCAGCAGAACTTTGAGGTCTTTTATTCAAACATCATAAAATCACATCAAACAAAGGAATAAATTAAAGACGATAAAGAGTCCAGATTCTGGTTCTGACTCGGTTTGTCAGCAAAGTTCTACAGAGGGTCAGGGTTCTGTTCAGTCCAGCCCTCCTGTTTAACAGCTGGTTCTGGTTCTGTCGGGTCACCAGTAGAAAGAGCGGGACAGGAAATTGGCAGCAGTTCTGAGCCAGCCGGCGCCGTCCTGACCCGATCCGACCCGGCTCACAGCCTTGTCTGGTTCCTGAGACGGACTCTCGTCTTCCGGCAGGTACTGGGGCAGGTCCGTGTTCTGCTCCACCTCCACGGAACCGTCCTCCGCAAACGGGATCAGAACCTGCCAAAAACAACAGCTTTTATCGGACCTGGTTCTGTTTGGACCTGGTTCTGTGCTGTGGAGTTCTAAAGCAGAACCTGCAGAGGTTCTGACCTCGTCTCCGGTCTCGGTCCTCAGCACCTGCTGGGCCTTCATCAGCTGGGTGGAGGCGATGGCCGAGGCCAGAACCTGGACACAGAACCACAGCTGTTACATCATCACTCCGACCAGAACCTGAGAACCCGAGGAGACCCGGCTCACCTCGGCCTTCAGGTCCGATCGGACCCGGACCACGCATCTCTTGGGGGCCATCTGGAAGGTGAAGCTGATGACTCCTCGGATCTTCAGCAGCGCCTCCTCACACAGACTCCTGCGGCTCTGCGGACAGAACCTGATCAGACCCGACCCGGACCAACAACCAGAACCTTTCACATGGGCTGAAGTGAAACTAATCTTTCAGAGGCTGAACTACAACATAAAATGAACGGATGGCAGGAAAGATGACGTTTTAAACCTTAATTAAAAATCAGTACAGTATCAGGAAATTAAATATCACAATATGTGATGGTCATGTGATGTGAGTATGAGTCACCTGTGAACCATAGCCATGTGATGTGAGTATCAGTCACCTGTGAACCATAGCCATGTGATGTGACTACACATTCTCACTCCCAAGTCGTCACATATTGACGCTTAAGGTAAGGTTCC
>NW_013953351.1:45255-47435 GCF_001266775.1 Austrofundulus limnaeus
GAGGAAGCTACAATGGAGCTCCTGGAGCTACAGAAACGGTTCGAAACACGGCTTGTGGATCAGGAGGGACGTGAGGATTCATGGACTCGAGGAGGGGGCAGAGGACAGCTCCGGTACGATGACGGAATTTGTTGAGAAACTTCTGAGAGAGAAGCTGGAGCTGCCGCCATCTTTTCCCTTTCAGATAGAGAGAGCCCATCGGGCTCTGCCACCGCGTCCCTCCCCGGAATCACCACCGAGATCGATAGTGGTAAAGTTCATGAGCTTCAGGGTGAAAGAAGAGATCTTAAAGAAGGCATGGCAGAAGAAAGGATTCATGTACGAGGGGAAGAAAGTTTTTCTGGAGCATGACTATGCCCCAGAAGTGCTGAAGAAACGAAAGGAATACACAGAGGCGAAAAGAGTCCTGCGGGAGAAGAAAATACGGTTCCAGACGCCATTCCCAACGAGACTGCGGGTTTTCTACGTGGGAGAGACGCGGATCTACAACACGGCTGAGGAGGCGACCAAAGACATGGCGGAGCGAGGGCTGCAGGTGGCGGTGACCAGACCGGCGGAGAACAGCTTGGAGAAGATCAGACGCCTGACTTGGAAGACCATCGGGGCCAAGAAAGGAGGACAGACACCGAGAGAGACAATAGAAGGATACAAACAACGATTGCAAGGTTTTAGGAGAAGTCAGGATGAGATTTAAGGACTACTGCCTTTTAAATGAGGTATTTAAGATATCTGGTGTTTTTTTGGATGGGTCTATTCAAAGTTGAGGGGAAAAACCGGGGCTTAGGGAATTATGACTCGGGTCAAGCTAATGGAATTATTGTTTATTTACTTATTTCCTGAGGGAGTTTTTTCTTCATTAGGGTCGGGGTATCCTCCTTTTTTTGTTTGTGGACTTTAGGGCGGAGGTGCAAACATGAACAAAGCTAACTGCAACAGGAAGGGCCCACTCCCTCTGGCAGGGGGAGGACATCCCTATGGGCAGGTATTCATCATGGCTTACAAAGGGTCAAAGTGCAGACCCCACTCTGGGAAGTTCTTGGGTTAGTCACTAGTTCATCAGTGAACGTTTTGAAACCGTTCAGTTATGTGTTCATTATTACTTTGTTTATCTGTAGCCTAAGGGTTCTTAAAGGTGTAGAGAAGGTGGAAAATAAGGAATCACAAGGAGTAAATGACAACACAGAAAAAGGTTTTAAAGTTGGCCTCTTTTAATGTGAACGGGTTGAACAACCCAGTTAAAAGGTCTAAAGTATTGGGTAAAATGAGAAGGGAGGGGGTGGGTTAGGGTTAGGTATTCTAATGTGTGGTGGAGATTCAAACCTCAGACTGAACCCACAACTGGATTGTTCGGACGGTGGGAAGCAAAAATCTATAATTAGCAAAAAATTTTAAGAATTAATGGCAGAGCTGGGAATAATGGATRTCTGGAGGGAGCTAAATCCATCAGGCAGAAACTACACGTACTTTTCACCGCCTCACTCAGTTTGTTCAAGAATCGATTATTTCTTTATGTATAATAAAGTTACAGAGTGGAAAATTGTGACATTGGAGTAAGAGATATATCAGATCATAGTCCAGTATATATCACCCTGGAAKTGTCAAAGGAAACAAAAACAACAATGTGGAGACTAAATACAGGCTTATTACAGGGGAACATGAAGGATGAACTTGTATATGTAAAGGAAAATAATAATGGGGCGGTATCACCAGCTACGCTGTGGGATGCATGCAAAGCAGTACTTCGAGGGAAACTAATTGCCAAATCAGCATATTTAAAAAGGCAAAAACAGGGTAAACTTAGACAGTTACAATTGGAATTAAAAGAATTAGAAAAGCAACATAAAATCTTCTCTTTGGATGAAAAAAAATCTCAAGAAATTAAAAGAATACAAACAGAGATAAACTGCATTTTGGAAGATGAAATAAAAAAAACCTTCTGTACACAAAACAAAGGTATTATGAAGGAGGAGGTAAATCAGCTAAATTACTAGCTTATAGAATGAAAAAACAAGTGGTAAATAATAATATTTTCAAAATCAGGGACTCCTCTAATGTGGTTAAATATAAGACAGAGGAAATTCAAAATTGTTTTGAAAACTATTACAAAAAATTATATTCTCAAGCAGAAATCAATAATGATAATCAAATACAGGAATTATTGGAATCTTTGAATTTACCAA
>NW_013953351.1:49031-50818 GCF_001266775.1 Austrofundulus limnaeus
GTCTCTGTGTGTGTGTCTCTGTGTGTGTCTCTGTGTGTGTCTCTGTGTGTGTCTCTGTGTGTGTCTCTGTGTGTGTCTCTGTGTGTGTGTGTGTGTGTGTGTGTGTGTGTGTGTGTGTACACAGAGCCAGGTGAGGTCAGAGTTTGGATCAGGTGTGTGTTCTACCTGGGAGGTTATGGTCGCTTCTGGTTCTGTCAGGTCTTACCGGACCTGTGGTTCTGGTTCTGGTTCTGTCAGGTCTTACCGGGTCGTCCAGCCCGTGGATCTGCAGGATGATGGTCTTGGCCCGCTTGTTGCTGGACCCCAGGAAGAACTGGGCCTTCCTCCGGCTGCTGACGGGCGGCTCGGTCGGGTCCGGTTCCTCGGTACCAGACGCCTGCAGGATCTCGTAGATCTCAGAGGCCAGCAGCTTGGTCTCTCCGGGGGTGGTGGTCCTGAAACCAGAGCCCAGACAGAACCTTGTATAATAACAGACCTCTGGTTCTGATCGGTTGAACCGGTTCTGAGTTTGGACCTTTGGTTCTGGATGAACTTTACTCACTTCTGGACCACGTTCTGCAGGCTCAGAACCATCCCCAGCTCCCCCTTCAGCTTCTCCCTGTTGGCCCGGCACTCTGCCAGGTACCGGATGGCCTGAGGACAGAACCAGAGTCAGAACCTGCTGCTGGACCACACAGAACCACCCGAGGACCTCCAACACTGTCTCACCAGCAGGGCTGAGTAGACCACCTGAGGACTGGGGTGGTCCAGGAACAGGATGAGGCCCGGCAGGCAGCCCTGGTCCTGGACGATGGCCCGGCGGTTCATCGGGTCGGCAGCCAGGTCCCTCAGCTGGTTGACCACAGCCAGGGCGTCCGGCTCAGCAGTCATGGCTGACGGGTGGGGGGGGGGGGGGAGGGGGTCACTCACCCATGTAAGGAGAACCTGGGGGCCAAGACCCAAAACATCAGCACCAGAACCAAACAGAACCCTGCAGCACCAGGACCAGGATCTGGTCCTGGATCAGGTCTGACTGATCCACAAAGCAAGTCTGGCTTTGTGACTCCATCCCTGTCAAACAGCTGGTTCTGGATCAGAACCAAACACCAGCCGAACCGACCAGAACCCTCCCAGGTTACGTCCTCGTGGCTTTAAATGCGCGTGCACGCGTCAGAACCAGACAAGCACTGAAATCAGCTGTTTTTAACACCGGGTTCGGTTCGGTCTCACACGGACTCCGGTCCAGTCTGCTTCTGTCGGGTTTCAGGAGTTCGGTTCGGCTGATTCTGTCCATCATCTGCGGCTTTAGGGGTTCGGTTCGGGCTCAGACCAGCTGGATGACGCCCTGCTACATGCTAATGCTAACATAGCTCACCTGAGGGCGGGACTGAAGTTCGGCGTTCGGCCCGGTTGGTTCTCACAGCGCGGCCATTAGTCACACGAAGCCCCGGTACCGGTTCTGTTACCTGAGGAGAAACTAATGAACGGTTCGGTTCTTTGATTGAACAGAACCAACAATTCTTCCTGACAGACGCTAACAGAACCACCACGTGACAACATCACGGCCTGGGATTGGCTGGCTGACAGTCACGTGATGCTGAGGACCAATGAGCTCATAGTTAGAGGGCTGACCGGAAACTGATCCTGGATCAGTTCATGAAGACCTGATGCTTTTATTCTGACAGGAAACTGATCCTGGATCAGTTTATAAAGACCTGATGCTTTTATTCTGACAGGAAACTGATCCTGGATCAGTTTATAAAGACCTGATGCTTTTATTCTGACAGGAAACCGATCCTGGATCAGTT
>NW_013953351.1:52516-59333 GCF_001266775.1 Austrofundulus limnaeus
CTTTTATTCTGACAAAAAACTGATCCTGGATCAGTTTATGAAGATCTGATGCTTTTATTCTGACAGGAAACTGATCCTGGATCAGTTTATGAAGATCTGATGCTTTTATTCTGACAGGAAACTGATCCTGGATCAGTGAATAAAGGCCTGATGCTTTTATTCTGAAATGTTTAATTTCAGTTCAGTTTCTGGGTATTTAAGCCCTGAAACTCTGTTAAACTTTGTTTTTAATGAAACTTTGAATGGATTAAATGAAGCAGAAACTTTTCTTTTTATTCTTGTTGTTAGTATTTTAATTAGATTGTTGGTTTTAATTTATTTTGGATCAGATCAGGATGAAATCTGACTTTCAGGAAACGATCTGAGACCTGATGAAGTCTCTTCAGAATCCTCCTCAGTTTTATTTTGTATTTTTATTGTCTTTAATTTAAAATGACACAGGGTGAGGTTCTGGAGGGGTCCAGCAGGGGGCACTCCCTTCATTCTGAAGACAACTGGATGTAAATATTTTACACTGCAGATGAAAAAATAAATAAATTCTTCAAATGATTCAAAACGTTTTGTGTAAAAATAAACTTATTTTGTCAGAAACGTTTATTTTTGTTTAATTTATGTTTTAGTTCAGAACATCTGTTAGCAAAATATCTCCTGAACCACTGGACTGTTTTTAATGTTTATTTACAGCTGATGAACCTTTGAGTTGATTTGATGCATCTGCAGCTGTGAAGACTCAACCCAAACCCATCTGATTACTGTAGTACTACTATAGTACTGTAGTACTACTGTAGTACTACTGTGCTGTGAGGCCCACAGTGACAGGAAACAGCTAAACTCTGTCCAAAAACCTGCAGAGCAAMGACAACACAATACTGCACAACATCCACTAGAGGGACTCACAGGCTGTTAAAGCTCNATGCGTGTCACATCAGTGCTGTGTAGCGTTCACACAGGGGTCTGATGCAGGTCACATTTAAAATGTAATGTGAACGTTCACACAAAAAGATCGGATTTTTTCAAAAAATCGGAACTGAGCATTAAGATCTGCAGTGTGAACGTAGCCATGGATCAGTCAGCAGCAGCATCTGATCAATATGTGATCCATGATGTGATGTAAATGTAACACGTTCTACATATAGGTCAAATTAATCACTGCAATAAAATAACTTTGTTTTTGTCACTTTTACAGTGGACTGCATCAACTCTGTTACATTACAGAAGAGAAACTTCACCAAAGTGAAACAAATCTGTGGATCTGTGTTTGATTACTCTGGCTGGCTTTCTCAAGGACCAGGATGTGACACAAAAATCTGAAATATGGAACAGAAAGTGAAAGTAGTCAAACTGAATTTTTAATAAACCAAAATACAGTTTCAAAGCAAATTAATTCAGATTCAATTTAGTGAAATTTATTTTCAAACCAWTGCATTCAATTTCAAATTATGCACATTCAGATTCAATATGAGCAATTCAAATTCAATTCCTACTGGCACAAGATTTATCCCATAAAAATGTCCAATTTAAAAAAATACTAAAGGACTGTAACAAAGTAAATGTACTTTGTTACTATACACCTCTGCTGTGTAATGTTCTTTTTGTTTAAAACTTTCATATAATTTGAAAATTTAAGGATGTTTTCCAGTTTATGTGACTGAAAGTTTTACCAGTTTAACACTTTTTGAACTTTTTTAAACTTGTTTTTATCARTTTAAAAACTGAATTTCTTTAGTCCTTCTCAATGAAATTAAAACTGGCATTTAACAGGAAACCAAAACAGTTTTGGTAAAGATAAAACTGTCAAAGAGAGAACCTGTTATATTGCCATAAATTCAAACTCTAAATCCATCCACCTTCTTCCTCTTTTCTGGGGTCAGGTCGAGGGGGCAGCAGCCTAAGCAGAGAGACCCAGACCTCCCTTTCTCCAGCCACTTGGACCAGCTCCTCTGGGGGAATCCCAAGGTGTTCCCAGGCCAGCTGAGAAACACAGTCCCTCCAGCGTGTCCTGGGTCTTCCTCTGGGCCTCCTCCCAGTGGGACATGCCAGGAACACCTCACCAGGGAGGCGTCCAGGAGGCATCCTAACCAGATGAACCACCTCAACTGGCTCCACTCGACGTGGAGGAGCAGCGGCTCTACTCTGAGTCCCTCCTAATGACTGAGCTTCTCACGCTATCTCTAAGGGAGAGCCCAGACACCCTGCAGAGGAAACTCATTTTGGCCACTTGTATCCGTGATCTCGTTCTTTCGGTCACTACCCGAAGTTCGTGACCATAGATGAGGGTAGGAACGTAGACCAACTGGTAAACCAAGAGCTTTGCCTTCTGGCTCAGCTCCCGCTTCACCACGATAGATCGGTACAGCACCCG
This sequence comes from Austrofundulus limnaeus, assembly GCF_001266775.1. Taxonomy (NCBI): domain Eukaryota; kingdom Metazoa; phylum Chordata; class Actinopteri; order Cyprinodontiformes; family Rivulidae; genus Austrofundulus; species Austrofundulus limnaeus. Next base: position 54,879 of record NW_013953351.1, read on the forward strand.
CATCACTGCAGACATAGCATCAGTCTGCCTGTCGATCCCCCGCTCCATTCTTCCCTCATTTGTATACAAGACCCCGAGCTACTTAAACTCCTCCACTTGGGGCAGGACCTCCTCCTGGACCCGGAGGCGGCACGCTACCCTTCTCTGGCTGAAGACCATGGTCTCTCGGATTTGTAGACACTGATCCTCATTCCGGYCGCTTCACACTCGGCTGTGAACTGCTCCAGTGAAAGCTGGAGATCAGGATCTGATGAAGCCAATAGGACCACATCATCTGCAAAAAAGCAGTGATGTGATCCTAAAGTCACCAAAAAGGATCCCCTCAACACCTTGGCAGCACCTAGAAGTTCTGTCCATAAGTTATGAACAGAATCGGTGACAAAGGGCAACCTTGGCGGAGTTCAACTCTCACCAGAAACGAGTCCGACTTACTACCGGTAATGCGGACCAGRCTCTGGCACCAGTCGTACAGGGACCTAACATCCCGTATCAACGGGCCTGGTTCCCCATACTCCCGGAGTACCCCCCACAGGAGTCCCKGAGGKACACKGTCGAACGCCTTCTCCAAGTCCACAAAACACATGTAGACTGGTTGAGCGAACTCCCGTGCACCCTCCAGGACCTTCTTGAGGGTGTAGAGCTGGTCCAGTGTTGAACHGGAYGAAAACCACATTGAATCCGAGATTCAGTCATTCAGCTGCATAGACCTTACCTAAAACTCTAAATCAGCCAAACCAAAACATATAAAAGCACAATGCGATATTAAACCACTGTATAAAGTCTCGTTGAGGTGCAGAAATGTCATTTAACAGCAATGTGTGGTTGTGTTTTTCATATTTATTACCACAGTTGATGTGTTGCCAAAATCCATCTTTGAAGAACTTCAGCTGGAGGGACATCGTGGATCCTGAAGCGCAAATGCGATTGCGAGAGGTGGCACGCACAAAACCATGACGTGAAATCTTATGGTTTGGCACAGAACAGTTTTTAGATTTCCTAAAAATCTTTTTTTAATCGTCTGCTCTTCCAACAGCTGCACAGTTGTAGTGATGTCAAACARTTATCTCCCAGTTTGTGTGACTGGGTGTCACACTGTGGGATCCCTGGAATCTATTCAGCCCATTCCTATGAAATATCAACCATATATGCTTGTTTGGTAAAACACTACATATACCACAGGTGAGGCATTTTTTTGGGGTTATAAATTAGTTTATATATATATGTATATGTGTGTTTTGTTGCTAGCTGCAGCATCAGTTTTCATTTCTCCTGGACTTCAGGGTGGCCAGCATGGTCTCTCAGTTCACTGAGGGTCTGAACAGCTGTGGAGGATTATGGGATCTGGTGAAGTGTCACTGGGAGACGTTTCTACCAGTAATGACCGGGAAAGAGCAGCGACCTCTGACGCTGGAAGAGTTCAAAGAGCTTTTCACTTTCTGCTACAGCCACGCTGACTCTAAGCTGAGGGCAGGCGAGGAGGCCACGGTCTCTCAATGGGAAACGGTCCTCACATTTGTCAGGGGTAAGCACCAACAGAAGCAGACTGGCCTGCTGATGTAAGAAAAACAAGTCGTGTGGTTGAACTGTTCTGATGGACGTGTTTTTTTGTGTTCAATCAGATGGACAAGCACATTTTTCCTTTGAAGACCTCCTGATCTTCATCACAGGAGACGATCACCTGCCTCCTCTCGGGTTCTCCAAACAGATCTCCCTGCGTTTTTACACCCAGGTTGGTATCTGTCTGTGATATCTTTACTCTTAAGAATGATGCCCACTCTCAGTAGATTTATTTAAACCTCTTTTTAATGCTCTTCACAGCTTACAGTTAGACTAACAGTTCTGTACAACACATGGGCTAACTTCTACTCTAAATCTCCTGCAGTAGCTATTTAGGTTTTTCTTTGCTACTGCCTCTAGTGGTGTTGGGTGGTAACGCAACCAAAAGATCACTAAATCAGGATACCACACTGTCATGCAGGGGTGGGCAGCACTAATCTAAAAATGAGTTGCACTAACACTAAAGCACTAACTCAAATATATAGGTCGCTTAATTCTAAAGCATTAATGCACTGAAAAAAGTTAGCAAAAGCTAATTATAAAGCACTAATGTAACCCAGTCGACCCATCAAACATTCTTTAGAGTCAACGATAGCCAATCGTGTACAGAATATTGTCAATAATCAATGTCAATATGGCACCTAGTGTTTGTGACACACATGTACAAAATGTGACAGATTTCACCCTCAGCTGTTARTAATAATGTTGATCAATAACATTTTAAGACATCAGTTAGTGCCTCTAAATTTAGCCCATACATTTAGCAAGTGCTAATCCACTAATGAAGTTAAAAAACAGCAAAAGCTCTAAAGCACTAATCAGAAAATTGCCGTATTTAATAGGTGTATAATACGATCTCATGTATAATATGACCCCCACTTTTTTAGCTTAAGAAGCATAAAAAATTTAATCCTCAAACTACCTCCAATTTCATACAGAATTCAAGATATTTCAGCCTTTGCAGTCTTTATACATATCAGTGAAATGATCATTGGATTGTTCATTTTATTTTAACAACATATGTACTAAAAGGTATTTTGACAACAAATGTATATCAGCTGTTGCAGCATCATATGAATTCTGGCATTTTACACATAGTCCACCAGGAGGCGCCAACACAAAAGTCAGAGACTTCACATGAGATTTGGACCATCTTGTGGGGAAAAGCAGATTACTTTAATTCGCGAGCGCCCCCTCTGGTGGTGAAACCTTTTTCAGGGATACAAACTTTTTCAGAACACCAGTAGACAGCCGCCATTACAGACGAACATGTGTTTGTTGTTGTTTGAGGAGCGGCCCGGTCACACGYTAATGTCATTAGTTCGCTATCATTACTAAGGTGCAGGACTACCTTTTCCACCTTTTTTCACATCATGTCACCTGCCTGGATCTGTTAGGAGTGTCAGAGGTAAGCTCGTTTCARCTGCTTTTTACGACGCGGTCTCATTTCCAGACTCAGGCATTTTGTAAATGAAGCCGATATTCAGTTTAAATACCTAAGTAAAAATATTTATCAGTGTATAGTACTTTATGGATGATTTTATGGATTTAATTTTATGTATTATACTTGAATAAATACGGTAGTTCCCCTATTCAAAAAGAAAAAAATAAGGAGGTCCTCTGGATGGGTTCTTCTTTTAGTGAAACATTTCGTCTCTCCTCCAAGAGACTTCTTCAGTCTGAGTTTCAGGTGAACTCAGCCTTTTAAGCACTGTCTCCACATGGTGGACAAACAGGTTAGTCACATGCAAATAGTTCCCCTATTGCTTTAGGGGAACTGTGCCCACCACTGCTGTCATGTATATTATTTTTTTACCAGCACGGTTAAAGTGAGGCTTTTGCCTCTTAGTTTAAACTGTTGCTTCATCAGTAAACCTGTTTTTCGTGTCACAAATTCGGATCAGCTTGGGTCAATGGCAACTGTGACGACATTTAAACAGTTTCTACCTGCCATGTACATAAATCAAGATTTCTGCATTTTATTCATTACCTCCCATAGGTTTATAAAATATGTCATTGGTCAAACAGTTTCAGGTGCCTCAAAAAATCCTAGTGAATTATATAATATATAATTAATAATGATATAAAATTTAGACAAGAATAAAACTGGAACCAACATAAACACCATTTGACTTTAATGAATTGCACAAACCAGGAAAAAACATCAGAGGAACTTTGCATATTCTGTCTATCAGGGAGTGGTACCAGTGCAAGATTAAAAATGATCCTTTGTACAACGGAGTCAAAAAAGAAAAAAAGGCTTGACACCCAATGAATCTTTTATTACTGTACCCCTAAAACTCTTCCTTTTCCACTTTTTTTGTTTAAATGTTTTTAGTTGAGTGAAAAAAAACATCTTTCTCATCCTGTCGTTTTTTAGCTGGTGTTAAATACTATATGTCTCTAGAAACACTTTTCTAAACAATTTAAGTTTATGAAATCCATTCATAGAATAAAGTGAAAAAAAGTCCAAAATGCTCTAACTTTGGTCCTAAATGAGATGAGTCCATGTTAAAATCATGACTAATCAGGATCTAAACAAAGACCAACAATAGACTTGAAACATGTCTAGTAAACAATAAGGCAACACTCGTAGGGTTAAAATTCTTCTTCTTCTCCTTGCAACGCGTTTAAAGCTGCATATCAACATCTACTGTATCGAGRTGTAGTGTGTAATTTTAGTGTGTYAGTGGAACAAAAAACTACACAAAAAAAGATGGAGTAACTAATGCYTGTACAACTTTACAATAAGCCTCCTCTTATAGATCCTATTACTGAAGAGGATTGTGCCCTCTGYTGGTCCGGATGTCCGAAAAATTGGACTTGTGGCGGCGGGCGGTTTTTAGTCAACTTCTCCGCAACTGTATAGGTTATTAATTCATCTGTAAACACATTATA
>NW_013953351.1:59501-61974 GCF_001266775.1 Austrofundulus limnaeus
ATTGTACATATCCACAACTATCAAAAGAAGCCTTATTGTAAAGTGTAAAACAGTACACTATTTATAAGAATTTATTAAGTGTTTACAGATTAATTAGTAACCAATCCATAAACTATTTAAAAGCCCTCTAAAAGGGGAGCCTTATTGTAAAGTGTAAAACAGTACACTATTTATAAGAATTTATTAAGTGTTTACAGATTAATTAGTAACCAATCCATAAACTATTTAAAAGCCCTCTAAAAGGGGAGCCTTATTGTAAAAGTGGTACTCTAATGCCTTTAGAGAAGTGTAGTAAAAAGTATGATTTTTACTGACCACCTCTGCTTTTAGAGGCAAACACAGTATCTGTGTCCTGTTTTTCCTAATTTTGAATTATTGTTTTCAGRACSCAGACTCTGTTGAMATCAAACTGCCCCACACTTCAGCTGGCTCTCTGGAACTCTTCCTGCCAAGGGGGGTGGAGGAGGCTCCGGAGCTGTTGGGTCTGCTGAACAGAGCCTTGCTGGACGAACAGAAACAGAGAGACCGGCACAGAAGTTGTGACTCGGTTACAAAAGGGAGGCCCTGATGAATCCTCCACATCATGTTTGTGCTGCTGGAAGCTGTGAGCCTGCTGGATTTTAATCATTCAGCTGTTTGAAATTCAAAAGCATTTTCATGTGCTATAACAAGATTYAGAATGGTTTTATAATGTAAACGAGATTTTATTCGACTAGCTGTTTACAGTAGTTGACAAAGACATGTCATTCCATAAAACATTCCAGCAAATCATAAACCTCAAAAGTCCCGCACCCTCAGCACATGTCCTTAATTAACCTTCAGTTAAACAAAAACACTGATTGTAATATATTTCTGTCTTTTTAGATGTCTAGAAAAAACGGCAAGGTTGCGCCATTTTAATGTTTTCTTGTGATTTTAAAATTAAAGTTATTGTATTTTATTTTTCTTAATCAAATGTTAAATAAAGTTTCTGAAAGTTTGTATTAAAAACAAAACGTAAGCAAAAATATATGTATTAATAAACACTTTATACGTAACATTTGTACATTTCCAATTTAATTTTGAAAAGCACTTTATGCACCAGAGCAGACCAAAGTGCTGCACAGAATCAACATTTAAACACACCTCRTGAAAYATAAYATTTAGTCAAAAACATCTGTGAGATAATTAAAACAGTAAAATGCCTTAAATCCAAATAAACAAAATAAAAAATACAATTACAAAATTAGCTACAAAAATTGTCCCGTTTAAAATAAATAACACCTTCTTGCAAAGTGTAAAAAACCAAAGAAAAGAGAGCTTTAAAGAGTTTTAAAGACAGCCAGTGGTACGATGGTGACTGGGGATGGATAAAGAACCCATGTGAGTAGGGGACTCGTAAGTGGGCCCATTACGGTCCCCCCAAAAAAACACCGGTCTTTATTCAAACCTTCTCGTCACTCGATTGAAGAACACAAAGTTATTAACACTCGGTGTTCTGAAGGTCTCAGGATCCATAAAGGGGTCCCCAAGAATTCTTCTCCTTTGACTGCTCAAAGTCAGGCAGTGGTCTAAGTAGTGCAAAGAGGTCTCTAATTCAATGCTAGATACACAGATTTTCCATCATTTTGCAGGTTTGTGTACGGATGTATAGAGCAATCTCGCAGATTTTTTCATGTTGTGCAGATTTTTTTCAAACACTCAGTTTCAAATTTATTTAACGTCGGAGCCTGTAGGACGTTTGTGGAGGAAACTCGGGGCAAGATGGGCAGAAACACGGCAAAAGGGTGTTAAAAAAGACAAAAAGTCTTGCGGGTATGTTCGTAAAGTCATTTATTAATGGGCAGACACAGAACAGAAAACAATCAGGAAGTCTGTTGGATGTGGGCCCGCACGTCATAGGCTGCCAAGCAATGATATACTGTCAGCTAACATCATGTGATAATGAACAACCAATCACAACCTGCCTCATCCTGATACGTGAAAATAGGTCAACTTGATGCTGACGTCTGGAAGATATCACGAGATATGAACAGTGGTCAGTGTCAAGGTGATACAGAAATTATTAGTCCATGACAACGTTAAAACAATAACTTCAAATATCCATACCCACTCTATTGCTAGAAAGGAGTTCAGCCATCCTCCTTTCCTTCTGATTTTGCTGTAGCTGACTGTCCGCCTTCAACCCCCACACGTGTGATTAATACCATTTTTTTTTTCAAAGATTTAGGATTTTTGCGGCTCGTTATACAGGTAAACATCCGAAGGGGTTGAAATGTATGCCTACCTAATGCACTTTGTTGATTTTACTTCAATACGTTTTTTTAATCAAAGTGACCATTTTGAAATAGGTTTAGTCAGATTTCTATCTGTTTTTATATTTGTGTGTTGTACGCCTATTTTCTTAGAGGCAATATTATGTGTTTCTCAGGCATACATTTAAATACTATACCATAATAAAGTATCTATGTCACCTGGTATCTATGTGGCGCTC
>NW_013953351.1:63516-64972 GCF_001266775.1 Austrofundulus limnaeus
ATATACATACACATATACTGTATGGATGTGTGTGACGTTTTCAGCATCAGAAAAAGGTGATTAAAAAATCCCAAGATCATGTTTTCCTCTTTGTAAGTTGTCAAGTTTTGCACTTCATAACACAACATATATAATTATTCAATTTGTAGCCTACCACTGCATTTCAGTGCTGTTCTGCACAACACATCTGAACAGTTAACGAGTAAAATGAATTTGAGAGAAGAACAAAATGTTTTCTCAATAAACAAAGAAGCATAAACATGTTTGTTTGTGCATTGTTCGAACTAACTTTCCTGCTTCAGGAAACTATATTTTCTCATACTCTTTGTATGAAACACTGGCTGGGGTTGTTGACACCTCATTGATGTATTGGGAAAGGTGTGGTATTTTAGTTTCCTTGTAGTCAAGTTTGGTATCTGTTTTTTCAGTAACAAAGCACAAGAAAAACAAAGTTTTTACTTAGGTCCCTGAGCTGGATGCAAGTGAAAGCATGCTTTCAGGAAATTACAAAAAAAAAAAAAAAAAAAAAAAAAAAAGTGGTACTCAGTGTATTTTATTTTGGCTAAATCCGGTGGAGGAAAGTAAGCCTGAAAATGTATCCTTTTGAGTCTACCCAAAAGATTCAGAGACACTAAGCATTGAAGATGTGTTAATGTGTAAAATATGTAAAAACATAAAACTACTAATATGAACTATCATCTTACTTAAATCAGAACCAACACTGATAAACTGCTGAGTTTCAGGCATGGTTCTATCAGTTGCCTGTCAGCCTTTGTATTTTTCGTACATTGATTGTGTGGGCGGTTCCATTTAGAATCTGGTCTCTGAAAACCTAAGTGGAGAGAAAATACATTTTATGTTCTTTATGTAGATATTAATTAAAGAAAAGATGAAAAAAATACTAAATGCCGTTTTTGTGCATTTAATAAACATACCTCTGCAATAAGCTGAATGAGAGTTCCGTTGCTGACCTCTCCCAAAGATCTCACATTTATCTGTAAGTAGGCTTGATATTCCAAACCTGCATGTACGAAAAACAACACATTTTGTGTAAAAAGTAAAATTGAAACTCATCAAACTGTAACTGAACACTTGCTACGTTCAAAACATTTACTTTATTAAATATGACACAATAATTATTGTTAATGTTTAATGGAGCCCAATCTTGGTCATTGTCTTAAGAAAACAAACAACAACCAAAACAATGTACCTTTGGCTGATGGTGAAGTTCCTGTTGCTACAGTTGTTGGTAGTTGTGTTGTAGATGGAGTAGTTGTTGGTTGTGGTGTTGTAGGTGCAGTAGAAGTAGTTGTTGATAGTTGTGTGGTAGGTGTAGTAGTAGTAGTAGTAGTTGTTGGTTGTGGTGTTGTAGGTGCAGTAGTAGTAGTAGTTGTTGGTTGTGGTGTTGTAGGGTCAGTAGTAGTAGTTGTTGGTTGTGGTGTTGTAGGTGCAGTAG
>NW_013953351.1:65860-69157 GCF_001266775.1 Austrofundulus limnaeus
GTTGTAGGTGCAGTAGTAGTTGTTGGTTGTGGTGTTGTAGAGGCATTAGTAGTAGTTGTTGGTTGTGGTGTTGTAGAGGCATTAGTAGTAGTTGTTGGTTGTGGTGTTGTAGAGGCATTAGTAGTAGTTGTTGGTTGTGATGTTGTGGAGGCATTAGTAGTAGTTGTTGGTTGTGGTGTTGTAGGTGCAGTAGTAGTAGTTGTTGGTTGTGGTATTGTAGAGGCAGTAGTAGTAATGGTTGGTTGTGGTGTTGTAGGTGTAGTAGTAGTAGTTGTTGGTTGTGGTGTTGTAGGGGTGGTAGTAGTAGTTGTTGGTTGTGGTGTTGTAGGGGCAGTTGTATTAGTTATTGGTAGTGGTGGTGTAGTTGCAGTTGCAGTAGTAATAGTAGTAGTTGTTGGTTGTGGTGTTGTGGATGGAGTAGTAGTATTTGTTGGTTGTGGTGTTGTAGATGGAGTAGTAGTATTTGTTGGTTGTGGTGTTGTAGGTGCAGTAGTAATAGTTGTTGGTAGTGGTGTTGCAAATGCAGTAGTGGTAGTTCTTGGTTGTGGTGTTGTAGATGGAGTAGTAGTAGTTGTTGGTTGTGGTGTTGTAGATGGAGTAGTAGTAGTTGTTGGTTGTGGTGTTGTAGNTCTTGTAATATTATGACTTTATTCTTGTTAAATTATGACTTTATTCTCGTAATATTATGACTTTATTGTTGTGATATTACGACTTTAATCTCGTAATATTATGACTAATCTTGTAATTATGACTTCCATCCATCCATCCATCCATTTTCTGTACACGCTTCTTCCTTTTCAGGGTCGCGTGGGTCACTGGTGCCCATTTCCAGCAGTCACAGTGCGAGGGGCGGGGTACACCCTGGACAGGTCGCAAGTCCATCACAGGGCTAATTATGACTTTATTCTCGTAATATTATGACTTTAATCTCTTAAAATTATGACTTTATTGTTGTAATATTATGACTTTATTGTTGTAATATTATGACTTTAATCTTGTAGTATTATGACTTTAATCTTGTAATAATCATTTAAAAATCTCGTTGTGTGCCCCTAATATTCTGTCGTATCACACACCTGCAGTTATTTGCTCCTTTAAAGTTTGAGCTTCTTAGTTTGTTGAGGACTGAAAACTCATGTTTACCACCAAGTTGCATCACCGCTGCTGAACAACACTTTGACCAAATTGCTGTAATTTTAAAGACAACTATTGTCCCAGTGTTTGATGCAACAGTGAAAGATTTTGGTGTTTAAAGTCAGCAGGATGATGTCATACACTCAGAGTTTCATCTCAGAGTTTAATTATCTTAATTTTACAGCTCGATTTGTTCTCAGCATTAAATTATCTGCAGTTTAGACAGAGTTAAACAGAGTATGGTTATATTGACACCCTTTAGCACAGCCTTAGAAAATTATTTTTCTTTACACAACTTGACTTACTGTGGACTTAAATTTTTTTTAGCTCAAAAWTGTTCTAATGCTCCCCTGCAGTGTCAAACTTGCTAATTAGTCTCCTGTTGGACAGAAACAGAATATTTTGAACCATAATTAGCCAGATCAGAGGGTTTATACTAAATAATATATTTCTTCTGAACTAGAAATAAGAATCATGAACCCAGAAATGAGCAGTAGCAACAAGAAACAAAACAAAAAAAAAACTGATTTTGAGGAAAAACGTCTTAAAATTTTGAGATTTTYCCTGTGAGCTAGCAAAGCTGTGTTTCTTTTCAGCTGGGAAATCTCAATATTAAAATATAATTTGAGGTTTCCTCTTTTTAAGGACATCAAAAATTCCTCATTAAAATTATATAAAATTAGGATTCAGACCAAATATTTATGGATTATGATAACCAACAAGACAAATTAAGTCATATATATGGATTTAATTTTGATATAAGAATGATCCAGGTATCAAAATGTAGCACTAAGGTTAACCTTAGAGAAAATGTCATGGTTAGCACTAAAGGGCCCTCCGACGGATAGCGGGAGACCAGGGTTCGAGACCAACACAGATAGCAAGAGCAAGGAGCGCCACCAGGCAAAGACAAAAAAATTATTAAAATATGTTTTGCTTTTATGGTTATTTACACATTCATTGTCATTGATATATTAACCCACTAGGGGGCACTGTCGGGACAGTCTGAAGCCTAGAAGGCACAGTAGAGACTATCTGAAGCCATTGTATGGGACTGATAACACCTAATAACGTCCCTTTCATGGACTGATAACATCAGAATCCCCTGAAAGTGAAGTATTTGTGATATTTTTAACATATTCAGTGTAAAACTGGATTAGACAGCATGTTAAGTGGAGCAGTTCAGTGTAAGATTTGTCATTTTGGATTAGGCTCTAAAAGATTGATGATGGCTCCTTTAATTCTCACTGCAAGTCTGCCAAAACTTTGTTTTTCATTAATGCTTATTGTTAAACTCCATGACCAATATTCCATCATAACTGTGATGTATCTGTTATGGACGCTATGACCTCTCAAACTGTCTGATAGATCAGTTTCACAGAGTAAAGTGTGCTGCAGCAGAGAGTGAGTGTTGCATTCTCATTTGCAGTCATGAGGCGTTGTGGAGCTGAGAGGAGAGCTGCTGATTAACAGCTGGCAGGGAATGAGGGGGTGTTTGATCTGTGGAAATGTCGTGTGATTGGCTGGCRTTCAGGAAATTGATTTTATATGTAAACCAAGTTTAAACATCACTTGGCAACAGATAGAAGGAAAAGAAGCGCTGCCTCATTTTTYACCATCACTCATTGTATTACTGAACTCAATGTTTAAACGAATAAAATTTTATAACCAAATTTTATTTGTATAGACAGGATTTTGTAAGAAACACAATGAATAAAACAACATTAATGATTTTGAGGCAAATGTTTTTCATAAAAACTTATCCTAGTTATAAATATTCTTTAGATAAAAAAAGTTATGACAGAAACAAGAGGAACCATATTAAACCTGTTTCTTTACATGTTAATAAAGAGTCTGAATGTCTCCTGTGCAATGAACAACTACTATCTTACCTGCTGTGGATAACTCTTTGAACGACCTTGTGAAGCTGCATTATGTAATAATGCCACAATATGTAACAATTTAATAAAATTGGGCTTAAAAATGTAATAAAAGATAAACAGCTTTGATGAGCAGCTGGTTTAATCCTATTGAAAGCATGAGCATACATTTGATTTTAACATCTTTTTTCCACATTAACAGGAAAAACATTTATTTTTCCTTCTCTGACTCTTCACACAACACATCACTATTGTTGTCTGTGCACTTATATATGAGCTGTGG
>NW_013953351.1:69183-71193 GCF_001266775.1 Austrofundulus limnaeus
TTGTAGTTGTAGTTGCAGTAGTGGTTGTTGTTGGGGCTGCAGTTGTAGTTGTAGTTGCAGCAGTGGTTGTTGTTGGGGCTGCAGTTGTAGTTACAGCAGTGGTTGTTGTCTGGGCTGTAGTTGTAGTTACAGCAATGGCTGTTGTTGGGGCTGCAGTTGTAGTTCTAGCTGCAGTAATGTTCATTTTTGGGGCTGCAGTTGTAGTTGGGGTTGCAGTTTTGGTTGTTGTTGGGGCTGTAGTTGTAGTTGTAGTTGCATTAGTGGTTGTTGTTGGGGCTGCAGTTGTAGTTGGGGCTGCAGTTGTGGTTGTTGTTGGGGCTGCAGTTGTAGTTGTAGTTACAGCAGTGGTTGTTGTTGGGGCTGCAGTTGTAGTTACAGCAGTGGTTGTTGTTGGGGCTGCAGTTGTAGTTACAGCAGTGGTTGTTATTGGGGCTGCAGTTGAAGTTGTAGTTGCAGGAGTTGTTGTTGATAGGGCTGCAGTGGTAGTATTAATTGGTGGTGGTAGTGTTGTTTGGACTCCAGGTGTTGTATCAGTTGTTGGCGTTTGTGCTCTTTGGGCTCCAGTTGTAGTATCAGTTGGTGATGATAGTGTCGTTTCTGCTGCAGTTGTAGTACTAGTTGGTGGTGGTAGTGTCGTTTCTTCTGCAGCTGTGGTATCAGTTGGTGGTGGTAGTGCTGTCGGGTCTACAGGGTTAGCCCAGCAATATATTTTAAATAGACTTCATTTTACAGAAATTTATTTTTAATATATTATCAATAATATAGAATAATAATAGAATATACTTTATAAGATTATATTCAAAATATAAAAAAGTCTATTTCAAAAACCATACTTCAGATATGTTGTTTTAAAATATATTTCAAGTACACTTTATAAAATATATTTTATTAAATACACTTTACCTTAATGCCTTACCTTAATTACCTTAATTTAAATATATTATTTATACTTTATATTCTTTTTTAAAATATACTTTATCCGTAATGTATTTGTAAATGCATATATTTTTAATGCAAATTTCCAATACATTTTGCTTTTACAAATCCAGTACTTTTCTGAAGTTGTACTAATTTCAAATAGATTTGTTTTAACCTTATTTTTTTTAAATCATTTTCAAAATACTATTTCAAGGTTTCAGTACTTTGTGTAATAGTGAGTAAATCACAATTTGAAGTGTATATCCAGTACTTTTCTGAAGTTGTACTATTTTCAAATAGATTTTATGCATGTTGTTTTAACCTTATTTTTTTTAAATCATTTTCAAAACAATATTTAAATGTTTCAATACTTTGTGTAATAGTGAGTAAATCACAATTTGAAGTGTATTAAGTGTACTATTATGTGCTACTGTGGAACTTCAAGTATACTTTGTACACTTTAATCATAGTGTTTTGTGTACTAATAACCTTTTTACTCTATGCTACTTTGTACATATTTTACTTCATACTAAGGTACTGCAAAAGTGTTAGACTACCAGTGTACGGAAGGCTTAATTAAAAACACAGCCCTTAAAAAAAAATCACCATTGCAGAATAAACAAAACTTAAATGATATATATCAAATATTACCTGGCTGTGAATATCCATATTGTGTGAAAGTTGTATGAATACATCCAAGAAAGATGATCCAACGCAGAATGTTCGTATCCATGATGAAGAGTGTTTCTTTCTTCACGTCTCAGCACGGACAGGTGAGTTGACTGTGGTTACACAATGATTTAAGGTTACAAATTACTCCTCCTTCAACAATTTAGAGGGAGTGACAAAACATCATTTGGTGTTTTTATAACCTGAAAAACCAGAGGAAGTCAAACACAAATAGTTAACTGTCATACACAGCAACTTGCAGTGACATATGAATAGCAGAAATTATTAGTCCTAAAAATGGAAATGAGTTCTGAGCTTAAAAAAAACGCTTTGTGGGCTGACTGTACCAGGAAGCACTTTATAAAGAGAGTCAAACCATTACAAACTCATAAAAGGAGATAAATCAGACGTTTTACATGGTGA
>NW_013953351.1:72106-79247 GCF_001266775.1 Austrofundulus limnaeus
TGTTTTTTTATGAAATAGTCCAAACAATGAATGCAGACAATGGTATGCACAGGTTGAAATTTCTGATGCACAGATCTGCAGAAGTTATTTATATCCCTCAGAATAAGGGTCAGATTTTTTTTATCATGTTWTGCTCTTTGTTAATCAAAAATCTCATTAAACCTCAGAAACTCTAAAATGTTTTATTTACAGAAGCGAAAAAAAAAATCATGACTGTATTTAATGAAAATGCACACCAAATATAATCATACATATAAAACGAACGGGACACACACTGAAGCCACACAAACACATAAAACTAAAGAGGAATAAAAGAAACAAAAGAAATAACATGGACATCCACATTGAGCTGAACTGAAACAAGTACAAAAACACATTTTTGTCATAGCAGGAACATCCTACCTGTAAAAGTGACAAGTTGGTTCTTCCAATATTCTAGTGTTATTTATTTAAGCACAATATTTTTAAACAATAAAGTATTCATTAAAAGTATTTGTGTCGAAAAATGAAAAATAAATTTTTGAATGCCTAAAAAAGACACCTCCCCCACAAATTCTGATGGTGGTGCAGTGTGCATGGCAGCTTCCTGTACCGTGTTCACTGTACCAAATAAATATTTTATTAACCAGGGAAGCAGAAAAGATATACATAAATAAATGTGCAACAAATAATAAAATCAAATAAGACGGTAATGCTTTCTTTTAYGGTACCCTTATYACCATGTAATTATAAGGTMATAAAAATGTAATTAAATAGTTACTACCTTATTACCATGTAATTACATGGTAATTAGTGTACAAAATAAAAACTACTGTTAATAAAACTACCTTTATTGGGTAACTACAATCAAATTACCATTCAATAGCAACTCAATGCTATTTATAACCAAAAGAATGCAACTATATTTTAGGGTTAGTGGTTAATTGAAATAAAATATGACTTTAAAACTGTCACATTACCTATTCTTATTTATGTGTTACATAGTGAATAGTAATACATTACCAGTTAAGTGTTACATTACTGCGGAAAATTTATTACATAGTAAAATTGTACCCTTATTACCACATAATTACATTGTAATATTGTAGTAATTACCATTTCATTATGTTTTTATTACCTTGTAATTACATGGTAATAAGGGTACCGTAAAAGAAAGCGTTCCAATTTTTCAATAATTAATTTTCTCACTTAATACCAAGTTAAAATGATAAACTATATATTTGTATTCATTTTTGTTTTAGATCTACTGATTTTAAACTGTATATCCACAGAGACAAAAACACGTTTATATAAACTGTATTTATACATAAACTGATATTGATCTGATTTATAAACCCAATTCAGCTGACTGACACCAGTTCTGTTTCAACAACTCAAAACCAGCAAAATAATAAAAACAGCTACATTTTTAAAACTTGCTTCAGCTTTTTCATTTTTCAYGTTTTTAATGAATTATAATTTTCAACAAAAAAAGAAAGATTTCTCACTGGCTRCATGCGTTGGTGACAAATTGTGAATGACATTAGTGAGGGAGCTTCCCAAATGTCTTGACACGTTTGTGAGGATTCTTAGTTTCTTTGCGTGAATTATGTGTGTTGAGCTTTTCAATTCAATTCAATTCAATTCAATTCAATTCAGTTAAATTCAATTCAATTCACAAGACCAATCGCTGACAGTGTCGTGGGAGTAAAGTGAGAAGAATGAGAAATGTGAGACAACTTTGGAAGTGGTTGGCAACCTATGAAATTCAATTATGACTTATTGGTGATATAAAAAAAGAGATTCTGACATTCTGTGCACTTTGGAAGCTGTGAATAAAATAAGAATAAAATAAGAATAAATTGTGAACACACTGAAAAATTAATAAAGACACTTTGTGACTAAACAGCGAGGAATTAATAAACATAACGTTTGCACAATGCTTATGCAAACTCCCAGCAAATTTTGGCCCAAATGTTTTGTCTTAAGTAGCAATTGAATGTTATTCCAAAAGAAAAGTAGCATTTTGTTCAGAAATCTTTTCTGCAGCTGTAGCCACCAACAGTGATACCCAGTGTACCAAATACAGCTGTCATGCTACGTTCACACCGAACGCGTTTTGAGCAGCCAAAAAGCGCAAAACGCCTCAAGTTGGACGCACTATGTCTAGACCGGGATACAGACCAGACGTGTGTCTGAAGAGGAAGGAGCRTCTTGGTTTTTTCCAGTCTGTCCTTGGCGGGTGAAATAAAGATAAAAACAAAGAAAATGGCTTTGATTTATTTACTAAAGAGCAAGCAAACGTTGCACACAGCAGATAATTAATTCACCAGATGATTTAGAGGTGATTTGTTCGGTTAGTTTCACCATTCCAGAAGCTGCGAGCTGACGGACCTATTTTTTTTCTCCCGACCAGCTGACCCACATCGGTACTAATATATCCTGCCAGAAAATCCAACTGCAGACAGTCGATTTCAGCTAAAGATCTCCTGTACATCTGTTTCTGTTTAGTGGACAACATTCAGGAAACTGTCACGTGGAAAAATGAGTCTCTCTGATTGGTATCAAGAGGCGTCGAGCAGCGAAAATTTCAGATTTTTAACTCTGGCGGCGGCTTCCGCAGCACCGCATGTGCGGAAAACGCTCTGCCGCCCCTTCCGCCTTCCTTGCGCGCCGCCCAAAACGTATGTGATGCAACGCACAACCCCTAGAGGCGCGACGGCCATAGACTTTGCATGTAAACTGACTGCTCCTGCAGCTCAAAATGCGTTTGGTGTGAACGTAGCATCAGACAGAGCAGTAAAAGGAACATGCATACTGTTTCCCAGCTGTTTAGTTCTTTAACATTGTGTTAATTCTTCCTAGTCCTGAGGTGTTTTGTACTGGTATATCTTAATGCAGTGATGCATGCTGTCTGACACAGCTAGTTGTCCCTCAGGTAGTAGGGTCAGGCCCCGAGGACTACTTAAGCCTTGGTTTACTATGGGCCACCCAACTCCTTCTTTGGGGTATAACACAATTCTGTGCTGCTCCCCCCAGTCTGCTACCAAGACATTTCCATGTGCATCTATGCAGATACCCCAAGGACTGGTCAGGACCGGCCCCATTCCAGCACACACACCTAGAACTCTCACTGTGTTCCAGCCTGTCTCCAGAACTTTAATGCAAGGCACACATCCTGTTTCATTGCCCCTCTCAGACACAGCTACAATGCCTGAGCTTAAGCAAGCTGCCACTAAGTAGGGCCTGTGGAACCCAGTTACAACTGTACGTTCAAGTCGGGAGCCTGTTTTAGGGTCCAGCTTCAGGGCAACGAGGGTGCCTTTTCTGATATCGGCGACCAAAAACTCATCCAGCCTGGTTACAGTGACACCTCTGGGAGCTTCCAGTTCATCTTTTGCAGAGCTCGACCTAGACCCACCGAAGGTCTGAAGCAGGCGACCGTGACGGCTGAACACAAGCAGTGCTCTCTCTGCAGCACAGCTTAGTGCAATCAGACCCTTGGCGTTGACTGCAATGTCAAAGTAATTTCTGCATCGTCTGGATGACCCATCAGCATTTGGGGAGGTCACTTGCTGAAGAACATTTCCACGAGAATCTGTCACCTGTTTCAAAATTAAAGTTTAGTTATATCTAGAACAATGTGTACATGTTTGAAGTTTTAAAGAGAAGACATACCTGAATACGGGCATTTCCACAGTCCACAATAAAGAGTTGACCCTGCGGTGTGGCATGGATACCACTTGGCAGAGTAAGGTCAGCCCGACCTGAACCCTGCTTTCCAAACTGCCCCAGTAAATGGACACCTCTTGAGTTGAACGCTGTAAAAGGTGGATCAACCTCCTCCTCTAATTCCACTAAGGCCAGCTTGGCTCCTTCTCCCTTACCTCTCTTTGGCTCTTGAGAGAAACCATCTATAACTGACAATGAAAGTGACCTGGCCACAAGGGGTTGTTTTGATCCAGTAATTGTGTCTTTTTTCTGAGGTTGTGAAAAATTATTCTGACCTATGTAGGCAGGGTAAGTTAAGGTCTGGCCTCTGTCAAAAGCCCTTTTTCCTCTCTGAGTGGGTGGAGCTGAAGTTGAGCTCAACAAGGCACTTATGTTGCCACACTTGACCCTACACAAGTCTTGTTTGTTTGTACCATCACTGATCAAGGGCCTTGTCTTAGGTGTCAAGTCCATTGCCGACTTTGAGAGACGGCAATTGTAGTTCAAAGATGCTCTGTTCAAACTGTTGTCATGAGACGGGCTCACAATAAAGGTATAGCTGGAGTCAAGGCTGTCTGCTGGGGATGGTGCACGACCAGAGTCCCCTAGAGTCCCCAAAGAGTGTTCATCTGAAGACTGGCTCAGACGAGAGTAAGACCGGCTTTTGGAGGTCAGGTCAAGGCAGCTTTGACTGACCAAAGGATCTCTTGGAGTCATTCTGGGGGATGTTAGGACACTACTTCCATATCTCAAATATCTCCTGTTGAATTCTGGACTCGCTTTAAGTTTATCACCAACCTGGCCATCAAAACTCAAGAAATTTTTCTGTCTTTGTTCGGCTGAAGGGGATGGTTTTCTCTTAGAGGCCACAGAAAGCATTTTCTTCTGATTTATGGGAGAATAACATTTTTCATTAGTGTTCATCTTGTTTACGTGACCTTTGCCTTTAGAGTCTAAGTTTTTAAGAACTGAAGGGACCGCCAGAAATACATCCTCCACTTGGGGCTGAAAGAAACTTGATTCCAGTTCATCCTCTTGAGACAACTCCCAGTCAGACTGTTCACATTTAGGAAGCCATTGAGAGATCTTTGCAGCAGAGAGCTTCTGTTCTTCTTCTGCTTCTAGATTACTCCGATTTGAGAGGTTGATCTTTGTGACAATCCTGCCCGTTGGTGAGGTCCAACCCTGTCCATGGGTCCTCTCTTCTCTTCCAGGGCTCTGACGGTTTCTATCTTCACACTGCATTTCTTGTAAATGGAGAGCACACAGCTTTCCATGTGGCCCACAGCCTCCAACATTCAGGCACAAGGTCTGTTCTTGGACACGCATGTCTCCAAAGGTGACAGCATTGGGTTGGGAGCTTGGTTTGAAATTCACTTTCTTAAGAGCAACTGAGATTTCCCAGGGTTGCAGGAATTCTGCAATCTCCTTCAGTATGGAGTTGTGGTTTGATCCACTTTCATTCAGAACAGACTGACTCACTTCATGAACTTGCTGCTGAAGCTCAGCCAGCTTGTGCAGTTTTTGATCAAGTAAAGCTTGACTGACCCGCGCTGCCGCCATGTTTTCCCTGTGAACCTGTTCTAGATGCTGCTGTGTGTCCCGATGGTCCTGCTCCACCCTCTCCAGGAGTCGCTGCTCCTCTCTGCGTGCTCCCAGAATTGCCCGCTCTACTCCTCGTTTGACAATTTCGGTCTCGGTTGCATGACACTCTTGTATTTTCCGCAGCTCTTCTTCTGCATGGGCAAGGTCACTCTGTGCTTGAGTTAACCAACATGGAGGGAACTGAGGTGGAGTYGATGAAGTACCATCTGAGTGACTATCTTGACTTGGGCTGCTAACTTGAACTGGAGAAGTTGGATTGCTTTCCAAAAGAGTTCCCACAAACATTRTGAAGGATGGATCTTTTCCGTTTAGGAGTTCTGACTCGATTTCTGAAGAAAGACAATATTAAAGAAGAGATGTACTCATAAATAACAACAACAAAATATACCACGTTAAAAGTGACACGTTAGAAAAACTCAAAAAAGATAAAACTTTCCAGTTTACTAGMACGAATGTATTGTTTTGATGACAGGGGTGAAACTGTTTGTTATTAAGCATTTCCCAAAGATGAAAACACTGCATTACATGAGTCGCATCATTTTTATACTTCAGGAAAATGAATGGTGGACTGAGAAGAGAGAATATCGATCAGAATGGACATGTTTCATCACAGGTTATTAGCTAAGTTTACATGGACATAAGTAATCGGATTAAATGGCCATTTGGAATGAAAATGAGTCATGTAAAAAAATTAAAATCTGCACATCACCTGTAGCTCAACCAGGGAGTGCAGTGACGTCTCCACCATTATTAAAACCTGTCGCGGGTCCTTCTCTATCAGCATAACATCTCCATATTAACTAACTGCGTTAAATCTAGCCGTGCACGTCACCGAAGAAGTGTTTGCTACATTCAGCGATGGTGAAAATGGGATTTTTTTTACATCAGTCAATATAAGCAGCAGAATTGCCACCCGCCGCTGCAAAATGCTCCAAAATATTAGCATGCTAACGCACATAGCGGTGCTGCGAGGAAAAGTGTCCCCCAGGAAACAGTTCACTGGCGGCCACGACAAAATGTTCCGCACATGTTCGGGCTATTTAACCTGGTATGTCCGGTATTCAGAAAATTCATAACAAAAATTAAAAACGGTATCCGATACAAAACGGTACACCACCCAGCACTGTGCGCTCAGAATATGCTTGTTTATGTTCATGATGGAAGTAGAACGTCTGTGATTTTTTTAGGGAAAGTTAACATCTCTGCGCATGTCAATAAAAGCCTGGTGCATGTAAACACTCGTCATGATCATATTGTGCCCATGCAAATGATACATCAAAGAATTTTGCACCTGTAAATATATCTAGTGACCCTTTGCACATGTCACATTCAGAAGTCAGCTCACTTGGACGCAAAACAACCTATGCACGCATAAACTCCAGTAGGCTACAGCTATTCAAAAACAGACAGTTGGTCACACATGTCAAGTTGTACAGATTGTCTGTAAATTAAACAGTTTTCCTCCATTTAGTAGGCACACAGATTATTTTCAAATCTAACAGATTTCTTCTAAGACTGAGCTTCAAATTTATTTTGCATCTCAAAAAAAAGGCACAAAAAAAATTAAATAGTCATCTCTCCCAACCCACTCGGTAGCTGAAGACATGCAGAGCTCTGTGACTGAAACTCCCATCAGGTGATATCTTTATAAATATTTGATGAATCCATTCACAGCTACCTGTGACATTAGTCAGATGAAACGATACATGAGCATTCAAAATTGATTTGTAAAACATCTGATGCAATTCCTAAGGTTAAAAACAATCAGATTTGGGGCACATTTGACTGCGGTGTGAAAACGTGTGTGTGTGTGTGTGTGTGTGTGTGTGTGTGTGTGTGTGTGTGT
>NW_013953351.1:81877-83329 GCF_001266775.1 Austrofundulus limnaeus
TGTCAAAGCAGTTTGGAGAGAAAAACAAAGTAAAGAACAAAAAAAAAGAAAACGATTAATCGATTGTTAAATTAGTCATCGATTATTTTAATAATTGATTAGTCGTCGATTAATCGATTAATCGTGGCAGMYCTARTCGACTGTGATTGAAACTGTACTTTTTGAAGCATAGTGAGAGCAGATTATACAGTATACTTGGTACTGTTTACCTGTCCTGATATTCAAGTATAAAACTCTGCCTTTATGGTCGGATGTAAAGTTTTGACCACATCACAGAGATCTGTCGTCGTACCTTCTTCAATTCAAGTCAGAAGAGCAACTTTTTCAGACTGTCGGTGCTCCGAGTTTTACTTGTGGCCCAGCTAACTGCTGCTGATGAAACGGAACTAAAGGCAGGAGATGCTGCAGGGCTGTGAGYAGAAAGAACCACAGCAGGAAGTTTTTAAAATCTTTAAAAAGTGTCAGAAGGAATGAGGGCAGGAGGAGGAGGCATGAAGTGTGTGGCAACAGAATTTCAGCTCCCCAGATATGAGAAAATACGCTTCTTTAATATTTTATTCATGACCGAACAAAATAAAATAGCAACGACGGGCTTATCTCRGTATTTTTAGTATAAAAACTAAACCGAGTAAAGAATAAAAAATGAATGGATTGAGATTTTGCATATTTAGGAATAAAATGTTTTAGCTCAGTTATGTTTTACCAATAAAAGTAATTTATAACAGGCTGCTTAGGTTTGCTTTAATAAAATACATTTAACAGAACTTCAGAAACTAAACAACATAATGAGAAGCAGACTAATTTTGTTGTCTAAGACTCAGCAAGAAGTTTTTAATCTTCTAAATAAAAGGAGTTTTGGTATACTTTTATGCTTCAAATGTCTTTTGAAGAAGAAAGTGTAAAGTTTAGTTTGAACTTACAATTGTGATGTTTTCTGTTTTTAATATAAAAAAAACAAAAAAGCATAAAAATGCTGTGATGGTTCCTGTTTTTGATTAAATAAATGAACATGCAGGTGAAGCAGCCATCTGTTTACTGCCTGCTGTACAAGTTTCCGACATTAATATTTAAACATTTTGAAAGCAAACACTTCCTTTTGTTTTTTTATATATATTTTATTTTTATTCATTCACAAAAACATTTCTCATTTAGTAGTAAAGAGAAATAGTTGCCACATTCTTTAAGGATGGTTTTAGTTCAGTTTTTCTGCAGGATAAATGTTGTTTTTYACAGGTTGAACTGTGGCACTGGGTCACCTTACACAACTTCATTATAGATGAGGGGGGTCCAGTTACTCATCATGTGAGATCACTCTTAAAAATAAACTTAAGGCAAAATCACAAAACTATAAAAATTAAATAATATCATTTTATTCTAGGGCTGTCAAATGATTAACATTTTTAATCTATTAATTCCAAGGCAGCTGTGAATTAATCACGATTAATCTTAAAC
>NW_013953351.1:84560-86103 GCF_001266775.1 Austrofundulus limnaeus
TTGTCAGCAAAACATAAATAAATAAAATATAATAGGCCATAAGAAGAAAAAAAGAAAAAACTGTACATAATGTGTTACACATGGAGTTTTTTTTTAAATTTATTTTCTTTATTTAACCTTTATTTATCCAGGTAAACTGTTTGAGAACCACTTCTCATTTACAAACATGACCTGGCATGATGCACTGAGTGCATTGTAATATACAAACCTACATATTCAGCCGTGGTAATTTTAATCGCAATTAAAATTTTTAATCTGTGCCCATGCAGCACTGAAATTAATCAGAGTTAACTCAATTAATTTCACAGCCCTAATATATTCATATAGTATGTAAAAACAATAAAAGTTAACCAAATTGCTTTAAAATTTAGTCTAATTGAAATGTAAACCATATGATCTTGTGTCACAAAGGAAACAAAGTTAATGATAAAATATATAAACCCAAGGAAAAATTAAACATTTACTCTAATTGGTTCTCAAATTGTACTAAAACGGCATGGAGAAGTAGAAACTTTATCAAATAATAATATGAATGTTGCTACCGATGCTCTCAAACAAACTGAAACAAAGTTTTAACTTCTACATGTGATTAAAGATAAAATGATCAAATTAAACAGAATCATTTCCATCAGCCTGTCTTACCTGTGGTCCAGTAACGGTGCTGCTCTCCTCTGGTGCCGTTTCCCTTCCTGTTGGCTGTTGCTAAGACACCAGCAAGCATGGCTCCTGTTCCCTGTGTGTGCACACACACTTCACACTTGTCTTTATTTAAAAGCTGTGCACTTGGTGTTTTCACTCAAAGAACATGCTTTTTACGTTCTGTCAGCTTYCCTCCGAGGACTGATCTTCAAATCAAAAGGATCGTTAGAAACTGATGAACTAGATAAATATCCTGTCGGAGCAAATTAATCATTGAAGAAATCTAGTTTACTGTCACAAAACATAAAACAAGCACAGTTACAGCTTTAATCTACTGTGAAAAGGAAAATGCAGGAACATAAAGAAAAAGGCCTTGTGTTTGCAGAGTTCCTGCTCCTGTCAGACAAAAACAAATAAATGAAAATGTCAATAAATATTTATTCAACATGAAAACACAAAGGTTGCAACTGCAGCCAAGGATGAATACGGTCTAAATAGTCTAGTTTTTTCCCCCCAATATAGACTTGATTTCAGTGGCGCCTGCAGAAAATTTTTTCAGGGGGGCCACAGGAAGGGGGGGGGCACTGAAAGACCAGGGGTGGCACACTAAATCTAATATCTTTAACAAATTTTATGATGTGTTTGTAAAAATGACAAATTGAAAACAATGGCGATAGAAAGCTATGGATTTGCCAACAGATGTTCATGATGTCTGGGGGTCCTCCCCCAGAAAATCTTTGAATAAATAAATGTCATTTCCTGCATTCTGATGTATTTTAACAGGTTGTTAAACAGATTTTTACCTAGATAGGAAAACAGTTAGTGTGAGTTTTCTATAGGTAAAATGAAATAAATTTATTTGTTAAACAAGAGAAACACTGGATGAACTGTTTTATGGTAAATG
>NW_013953351.1:91201-93100 GCF_001266775.1 Austrofundulus limnaeus
TTCATTGTTTTATCACTGAAAAAATGATTTTCATTCTTTTTCAATGGTCATTTGACAAACCTCTGAATCACTGAACTCTTATTTTTATTATATAATTTCCACGTTGAGATCAATCAGCATCACTGTTCAGCTTCCAGTAGGAACACCAGAGTGTGATTTGCATAGATTACACAGGAGAAATGTCAGAGATTAAAAATAATCCCAGAATAAACATCACAAATCAACACATCAAACGTGGCAAAGGAACAGATGTGAAAACAAAACAGAGTTCCAGTTTTCATTCATAAAAACAGTCTGGTTATGTCTTCCTATAATCTGAGTCCAACCGAGATGAAAAAACAGACGGGATTTTATTTTGAAAGATTTCGTAAAGTCCGTGTTCGATCAGCTTTAGTGTTTAGATGTGGTGAAGGCCCCGTCGATACTACTCCAGATATTAGTTTTTCTTTATCGAAGTATTTCAGCTCAGTATATTTTAACAAAAATGTTGCAACACCTACACCGCACCACTGGGGGCGAGAGCTACCACAGCAACAAGAAATACAAATATAGAGAAAGAACTTGGCTTTAGATTCTCATAAAAATTATTTTATTTGACACGGTTTATATTTTTTATACAAGTTATTAACTTATTAAGGTGCAGGGGGAAAAAAGTAAGAAAAATGTCTGTGTTTTTTCTTTTTAAATAAATATCCAGAGAAGTGTGGGCGGGACTTAAAAGAAAAGCGGCATTAACACACCGTTTGGTAAATTGTGTTTGTCAKTTGAAGTCAGAAAAATCAACAGAAACAATATGACAACTTTTTCAAGTTTTAACTAAAACAGCAACAACGAGAGTTAATTACAGTATCTGCAATTTTTTATTATAAAATCTGGATGAACTGTTAAAAGCTTTGCTTTTCAATAATAATTAACAAAATTCAGTTTGTATTAGTTTTTATTAATACATCCTTTTGCCTCTTTGTGATGGGAGTGCTTATGCATAATGAAGTTAAATAATTAATTCAATAAAACATAAAGGTTTGATTAAATCTCTCAAACAATTCATTASTCATTAATTGTTTTGTTAAATCTTTTAGCACACGGCTAAATGAAATGTTTACAATTTAGGAAAGTGTCAAACTCACAGGCTTGAAACATTCCCTCACAAAACCTTAGTTTTTC
Source organism: Austrofundulus limnaeus (assembly GCF_001266775.1). Taxonomy (NCBI): domain Eukaryota; kingdom Metazoa; phylum Chordata; class Actinopteri; order Cyprinodontiformes; family Rivulidae; genus Austrofundulus; species Austrofundulus limnaeus. Next base: position 92,366 of record NW_013953351.1, read on the forward strand.
TTTAGAAATTTCTTATCTGTACAAATAAAAAGATACAATTTGAAAAAACACAAACTGTAAAAAGTGAAACATGACACTGAAGTGAACAAAAGCAACAACTGAAGTTTGAATAGATGAGCCTCAATGGAAAATTTGGCACTTTGTTGAAAAGAACATTTAACAGAAGAAGTTTCTCCTAACCAGGTGACAGTTTTCATTACAGTGTGAAGATCATGTGACATTTTCCTGTCTGTGGGTGAGTGTGGGTCTTTGGTGYGTACGAGTCACAGTCAACACCGAGTCTGAGCCAGTAAGTCTGATAACGGAACTTCACTTACGATCCATCCACAAAAACTATTTGTTTAAAACAGAAGAAAAAAGAAGAGGAAAAGAGGCGGGACCAGGTGACCCAGACCAGGTGACCCAGACTGGTGAATCGATGGGCAGACAGTTGGGATTTTAGTGATTAATAAGTGAGACGAGAGCAAACATTCAGCGGGACACCAGGGGGACCTGGACTACAAAGCAGGTTTAAAATATCTGGAGTTTCAGTGAGAAATTTACTCCAGGAATCTGAAGATGATTCCAGACCCGATAAATCAACCGAAGTTTCTATGATGCAGGTGCAGCTGCACCACAGAACCTGGAGCTGGCAGGTCCACTAAAGCAGAGATTCTTAACCCATGGGCCGCGGCAGAGCGCCACCTTGAGGGCCTCAGAAGAACAACAGTTTTTAACTTTGGGCCACAGAGGGCC
>NW_013953351.1:94800-97150 GCF_001266775.1 Austrofundulus limnaeus
TTTCATTCAATATATTCAGAGTTTCATTCAATATATTCAGAGTTTCATTCAATATATTCAGACTTTCATTCAATATATTCAGGGTTCATTCCACATATTCAGACTTTCATTCAACATTCAGACTTTCATTCAATATATTCAGGGTTCATTCAATATATTCAGACTTTCATTCAATATATTCAGAGTTTCATTCAATATATTCAGACTTCCATTCAATATATTCAGCGTATCATTCAATATATTCAGGGTTCATTCAATATATTCAGACTTTCATTCAATATATTCAGAGTTTCATTCAATATATTCAGACTTTCATTCCATATATTCAGAGTTTCATTCAATATATTCAGGGTTCAATCAATAAATTCAGAGTTCATTCCATATATTCAAGGTTCAGTTCTGACAATATATATAATAATAATTTCCTAAATGACATGCCATACTTAAGTGTTCCCTTTATTTTTTTGAGCAGTAGTGTTCCCTTTATTTTTTTGAGCGTGTACATATATATATGTGTGTGTGTGACTTGAGATGGCTTCTCATCTTTAGCTCATTACTTAAAACATAAAATTTGGGGGAAATAAAGAGTGAATGCCTCAGGAGATGTTCAACGTTAACTGAAATTATGCACAGATTTCATCAAAAAACAAAAGTGCGTACTGTAAAAAGAACTAAATGGCACATGTAAAGAAAAACATTTTTACAGTGCTGCCTTTTCAATCCCCGCCTCCTTTATGGCGACAGCTCTTCAGCTCAGCGATGGCCTTAAAAACTGGCCTCACTCTTCAGAAAGGAGTGATTCATTAAAATAAAAACAGTTCATTAAAAGGAGAAGAATGTGCACACCCACTCCCAAACGCTGCTGATATGTCAAGTAAATGGTGCAACATCAAAAGACAAACATTTCAAACAAAAAGCAATAATTACCAAACATTTCCAGTATTATTTCAAACACTCGCTCTAACAGAAACATCTCTCTGCTCCAGTTTTCGCCTGATCCATTGATCGATCAACGTTTTTGGCAGTGCAGTCTCTTCTGATCAATCCGACTGATGACATTTTCAGCTTCTCTCTGCTGACCGGTGGATGAAAAGCTCTGCTGAGAGCCAAGATGAGCTCGCTGTGCACACGTCGGATCAACTCTCCTGTACTTTTATCGTTTTCCTGCCCAGCTGCATTTGGTGTTTGCTTTCATTTTGTTCAGGAAGCTAAAGTCTAGCTTGTGCCACCCTTTCAAATTAAAAGAAAGCAAGTATCAAGCTAGCACCAATTTGTGCACCWACTTGTTTTATCTGTGGCTTTACCATGACATGTGTATATACACTCATCTCCARTATTTACTGAGGTTTTGCATGGACAGGATGTAAATATACTGTAATAACATGATATGCACAATTTCCTGTTTACAGATGAGGAAAATTCTTACTATACGTGTGTCTTAATTTAAATTTGGTAGAAAAATGCCAGAGTTTCCTTTTCTTTGTAACGTCTGCCGACGATTTGAGTGACAGAGAAGTCTCAGTGCTCCAGTCTGTTCTAAGCTAAAGAGAGGATTGAATATTTTACAAATAATAAATGGAAGCTAAAAGCTGAGAGGTCTGCGTTTACCCGCTACTCCTCTGCCTCCTGGCTCTGAGGGAAGGGCAAAGTGACGGCGTGCTCTTGAGCCAGGGCAGCCAGCTCTTTGAGGAACTCACAGAAGATCACAGTTGAGTAGACTGCATTCTTCACTCGCAGCGCCTCCGCTTGCTTCTCCAGGCCGGTGGTCCCGCCGCCGCCTCGGAACAGAGCGCTGTGCAGCGACTGGCCGCCGTCCCGGACGTGAGCGAGAGCCAGCTGGGCAGCGTGTCGAGCCCGGGTAGGACTGTTGGTGTGTCGAAGAATCAGGTCGCCCAGAGACGGCTTACGACTTTTTACTACAAAGTAAAAACATGGAGTAAAGAAACGTTACATTCTTGTTTGAAGCCTGTTGTCCTGAGCTGCTGCTGTATTTTCTCTCCACAGTGACACCTGCTGTTTAGGAGGGTGTAAGGGCCCCCAAAGGGGAAATAAACATGTCCACTTTTCTTTGACTCTGGTTTAAAAAGACCTTTCTCAAAAGAGACATTTTATTTTCTTTAATAAACAAAATAATAATGTTCTTTATGTTTTTTTTATTTATACTTTCTTTTTAACTACAAGCTATTATTTTATAAATCAAAAGTTACATAATGAAAAGAATTAATCTTTTACACTATAATCAGGGTTGCACATAAAATGTTTGTTCTGGTTCTCAGGGGAGAACCTAGGGTTGTTGCTTGGTGCTCACTCATATTTTCCTTCACTCATTAAACACATTTATCTAGAGGGG
>NW_013953351.1:98585-99587 GCF_001266775.1 Austrofundulus limnaeus
TATACATACGTTATATAAAAATATTTGTATTTGAATCCTAGACAAATATTTTAAGGTTTATTTCAGTTTAAATGATTCACTTATGTTCCAGTGAACTTTGATTCATTTTTCACTCAGTGTAAGTCTGTCAAAGTTGAAACTTGTTTTTCTGAGCAGGTGCAAATGTTATTCCACCATGGCAGAGACTTTTAGACTAAACTTTTCATTCCTTCCTCCTGACTAACTAAAAGTCGATGTCATTCCTAGTTACTCCCTCTTTAGAGACTAACACACAGACAGAGCCTCGACAAGAGGGAACGAAAGAAGAAAGAGACGAAAAAAGACCATTTTTCGTCTCCTCGAGCTGCTGATTCCTTTTCAGGAAAATTCAGCCTTTGACAATCAGATCTGCCTCTGGTGCCAACGAGCGAGTCTTGTCTAAAATCATGACACCTTCGGTCTTGGTTCAACAACAGCTTTGAAGCTCCATTATTTTTAAACTTCTGAAGAGAAGTCTTTTATTTTGAAAGAAAACCTGAGCGAATCTCGTCTCTCTCTGCCGGAAAAACGCAGATCTTCTGAGACGCTGTAAATCAAAACGTGGGAGTTTTTACTGGTCGTAAGGGTCCTGACCTGGCTATCCTTAAAAAGAGTGAATCCTGCCCACACGCTTGACCTGACGGTCGAAAACATCACCAGGTAAAGCTGAAGTTTTGTAAAGTGTTCGGAGGTCTGGCCGACGCGGTGGTGAAGACGCAGGGTGCTCGTTCTGGTTTTCACACTTTGATAAGATAATTGATAATTCTTCAATCTTAAAACTAATCCTCCTTTTCTTTACTGCTCTTAATCTTAAAACCTTGTCATAAGTTTAATGTGCCTGTAAACATCTGCTTTATCAAGATCTAAGCCTAAAGTTTACTGTTCTTTCTAAGTTGTCATATTTTACATTTATAACAGGTAAAATAAGTATTGAACACGTCACCATTTTTCTCAGTAAATATATTACTAGAGGTGCTAATGACA
>NW_013953351.1:102108-105640 GCF_001266775.1 Austrofundulus limnaeus
ACTTTAATCTAATAAACCATTAATCGACAATTAATCGTAAGTCGATTAATTGTTAACATCCCTATTTTTTTTTATTCAAGTGCATTTTTTGTTAGAGACTGAGAGTCCACTTTGTTAAACATTCTTTTAAAAATGAAAGTTTATTGAATTATTACACTTTCATATTACGCTTTTATAATTATTAGTTGTAAAATGGTCACCAGGCAATATTATTGCTTATTGCAATAATTTGTGAGACAATTAATCACCCAGCAAAATTTGTTATCGTGACAGGCCTAAGGACGACACAGTGATGCTACAATATGCAACTGGGCTGAATGTGTGTGCTGATCTGTCAGCAGAGCCGGACTGTTCTGTACGGAGCCCACGAGGGTATATGGGGGATTTTTTTCTTTTGCGTTTCCATGCAATACCTTTGCGTTACCTCGCAATACCTTTGTGTTTCCTCGCAACACTTTTGCGTTACCTTGCAATGCTTTTGCGTTACCTTGCCATATTGTTTTGCGTTCCCACGCAAAAGTTTGATTTGTATATGAACTGAATTAAATCAGACTTTTATTTTTGAAATATCCGATTACCAAAACAGGAAGTGTCGCCACAAGTTTGTGAAATTGACATTGATGTTGCGTGGCTGCACTGTGTTAAAATTTCAGCATTTGACATACGTCCATGCGTGGTTGTGTGATATATTCATTCTGAAGCTGAATTAAAGCAGTAGGCTAACWCGCTAATGGTGAACATGTGAGTTTGTTAATAAACCGGCAGGCACAACAGTGTTTAACGACTTTTGCGAGGGAACGCAWAATGCAATACTTTTGCGTGAGAACACAAAAAGAAAAAAAATCCCCCATGTCCCCTGGCGGGCTCAGTAGTTCTGTGTGTCAGCCTCTGATCAATGTTTTAAAAAAACAACTCATGGAGCTTCGGCTCGAGGTGACATTAATATTGAGAACACCACTCCTGGGGCTAACAATAACCACATTTATTACCGAAGGGAAAAGTGATGAAGAACGAGTTGCAGATCAACATGTGCAGAAAGAAAAAAAAAAGAAACCTCTCGGAGCTGCAGCCCATGTGGCAACCTGTGACCGCTGCTTGCAGGACAACACAAAAACAAACTGKTTTATATGGGCACAGCAACTTTGTGCTTAGTAGTGACTGTGACCTGACATGACCTTTTGACACCACTGGTCATGTCAATTTAAAAAGTGTTGAGCACAAAGAGAATCACTTAATTATGTCCACTCAATATGTTTAGTGACTGAAAGGAGGCATCTGTCACATCAATGCATCGAGCCTCAGCTCTGTCTGAACTCGCTTCATTTCTGAAAGCTTCACCTGTGATTTAAGGACTGATCTGTGCAGACATTACATAGAACTGTTTTTATTTTGAAAAGCGTACAGTCCTTGACCCCCCATCCAGCCCACAGTTTGTACGCTCATTAAAATTAAGATGTTGACCCGCCTCTAATTATTTTGGAAAACCAATAAGAAAAAATAACTTATAGAGGTGACATGCTGACTTTGTAACCTTACACTAATGTTAGAAACCTTTTATTCAAACTGTTCATAATTAACTGTTGTTTAATTACTTTGTTTCATGATGCAATTCAAAAGGTATCTATTACATCTTTAATATGTTCAGTAATAAGAACATCAAACTTTTCTAGACAACATTGTAATGTTGTAGTGTATATATTGTAATACCGTTTTTAAAAAGGCTCATTAACATCATAAGCTTTGTTTCCACTGCAAATGTGAGCAAAATTTTGTCGATATTCTGTTAATGTCAAAAAACACAGTTTCGCAACTGCAGTGTTTCCATTAAGTAAGAAATGTTGTTAAAGTCACGCGTGAATACGTTTGTTCTCATGATAAGTCATTACAGACATGGCGGCGATGGATGTAAACACATAGCATGTTGCTACCACGACACTAGCGCTAATCATCAGAGGAGACGTCGGCGTCTTTTATCGAGGCTTTCCAGAGACAAGTCCCTACTTGGGAGCGGCTACGTATGCTGTGTTTTTGGGAAATTGTAGTCGGTGAGTTTACTATTTTATACTACTTCTGTGATATTACTACTATTTCTACGTCTTGTTATCTCCTTCGTCATCGTCTCTTTCGCTGGTAGAAACAGCCGGTTGTTGATCAAGTGACTCCCGTGCTGCAAAAAAAGTGTTTCCATTGCAGTTTTGCGAAAAAATAAATAAATAAACCAATTTCGATACGGCCAAAATACCTCCTCATCCTAGCGCAAAAACATTTTGTCAAAAAACGTAACTTTTTTTTAAATTGACGTGTTTCCATTGAGCAAATTTATTTTCGAATTTCTAATTTGCGCAGTTTCATGGTCAATGGGAATGCAGCTACTGAATGAATACCTCCCCGCCAAAATAAAATGATAAAGCATATTTAAAAAAAGGTAATTTTTAAGCAGAATTTGGATCAAAACAGTGACTTATGTGTTGTTGCATCACTTAACCAAACTACAAAAATAAACATGACGAGACACACCCAGTCCTTTCATACTCACTGAGAGAATCAGAGCGGCGCAGAGGGGGAACTGCTCCAGGGGTGTCAGTCCAGTCCACTTTGCCTCGAGCCACCAGGTACTGCTGGGCCTTCCTCAGCATGGAGGGAAAGTCTTCATGAGAGGCGGCAAAGGCCTCGATGCGGTTCTTCACAGAACCTAAAACCTGAGGAGAAATAAGGAAAGAAAGAGTTCTGACTGATCCTCAAAAATACTTTGCCTTTAAAAACATTTGKTCAGTTACTTTGACAACAGTATCACAGCATCATAAAAACAAAATGTTCTCAGATGTATGATTATTGTTGTGCCAAGTAGAAAAATGTGACAAAAGAAAGTGTCACAACTTGGAGAAGTAACACTGCTCCTCTCTCAGGACCGTGCTGCAGTTGAACCCAAGAGCGACCCCTGCTGTCCGGGAGGCTGAAGTACCTGGATCAGTGACTTGACGCTGGGCTGGAAGACCATGTTGGTGTTGAGAAGGAAGGAGCGCAGGAGAGGCTGGGGGTAACAGGCCAACTGGGCCACGATGCCAGTGAGAAGGATGTTGACGTAAAGCGAGTTCTGAAGCATGTTCTCCAGCTTGGCAAACAGAACCGTCATGAATGGGCCTGCACAGAGAAAGGACCACTGAGGGGTGCATTTCAGCTGTATTTATATGATGCAGGTAAAAGCTGCTGCTGACAATTATACAATCAATATTAAACCTCATTACCACAAAAAGTTTTCATGCCACAGTTTTAAAATTATTATAATTTTACGATTATAGCCACGTTAAAAACTCTTTATAGATATTATGTGCGACAGTAATGGATTTTAATAGCTCAGAAGCAGATTTATTTATTCCTATGTGACAAAAAATACCAGTGATTATTCAAAAAGAAAAAATCAGTAGGTCCTCTGRWKGGTTCTTCTTTAGTGAAACGTTTCGTCTCTCCTCCAAGAGACTTCTTCAGTCTGATGAGTTTCAGGTGAACTCAGCCTTATAAGCTCCGCCTCCAC
>NW_013953351.1:106805-108397 GCF_001266775.1 Austrofundulus limnaeus
TTTTCTACCTGGATTACTGAGATGCATCAGGACCAGTGATTATTGTTAAACTAGGAGAGAAGCTCATTTACCGATTATACTGATACAGGATAACTAAACTAGTTAGTAAAATGTATCACATATTAGTTTAYCCCATTAATGATTTGGATTGTGCTAATCCACTTTAGGAAACACAAAAATGGCTACAACWCAGTCATTTCCACCAGTACTGAGCTAAGCTGAGAGTGATTCYCTACATTTTACAGTACACTGAGCATTAACAGACTGGGCAGAACTTTATTTACAAAATTTGACCAAAAACCGTTTTCCAATCAGTGATTTCTCGAAACAAGATTTTATCGTCCAGCAGCAACATTAAACAACAGACTGTGAATCTGCACACCTGCTCCATCTGCAGCCTGCATCACAGTTTAGAGTTTGCTTCACATTTWGAGGCAGATATTTCCACTGGAGGTGGAAGCAGATGTGTTTTCCATCTGCTCAGAGAGGACAAAGCAGCTCTGCAGCTCACAGACGTGAAAGTGAGAAAATACTCTGATTATCTGTGATGCAAATATAAATCCAACCATCAAAAATAAAAATATGARTGGTACAGCTGACAGTGCCTGCGTGGTTCCACACCAAACATGATCAAACTACTGGTAGATTTGTTCAAATAAGATGAGAATTTGTGAAAGCCTAAACAGCTGTAAATTTTTATTTTTATTTTTTATGTGCTGTGTGTAAGGGTGGAGACATTGTTGGGCGAAAATAAATCAAATTATTGCAGATGAATTCTGAATATTTGTACTTGAAGTGCCTGTCTTTATTAGATACGAGGATGAAACTGGTGCAGTGGATCAGCAACACGTTTATACTGAAGCTGATCCACATGTCACTACACCTGCTACAACTGAAGTCAAAATATCATCTGTAACCATCAGATTATGTAACCATCAGATTATGAAAAGTTCTTAAAAAGGGACTGAGATGGTAACCTACAGGGGAAAAGCTGTAGCCTAAGGTGAGCAATACAGATGTTAGCAGCTTATTCTAGTTTGCAGTGCCTCCTAGTTACTACTTTAGTTTACTTCTGACGTGCTGGTTTGATGTAAGAAACAGAACACTATATGTGAACATACCACATTCAGAGACGACACACATGTAGGACCAGAGAGAAAGAGCACCAAATCAGCAGCGTTTAACTTAAAACAAAAATCTGTTTTTAGGTATTATTACCAAAGAGTTGTCAAAGTTGTTGAGGAAATACAGTACTAATCAATAAAAATAGATAAATCATTTTCAGAATTACTTCGCTCATAGTTGCTATACTCAGACTTATTAATGAAAATACAGCAGCAGAATGAGTCTTAAAGGGATCTAGAATTAGTTGTAACATTAGACTTTATTTATTAAATATATATTTTAACTGTAAAATAAAGACTAAAAATACTGTAGGCTGTTTATTTCTGTAAATTTTTTAAAATATGTTTTAACATGGACAGAGCCGTTTTATTTACACACAAAGCATTCTGGGTAAATGATGACGTGGATAGGTCCTCGGTGTGAGCGAGCTATATCCACCCTGAAGGTTAATCTTGGACAATATCTGA
>NW_013953351.1:109298-111196 GCF_001266775.1 Austrofundulus limnaeus
TCAGATATTGTCCAAGATTAACCTTCAGGGTGGATATAGCTCGCTCACACCGAGGACCTATCCACGTCAACATTTACCCAGAATGCTTTGTGTGTAAATAAAATGGCTCCGTCCATGTTAAAATATATTTGAAAAATTTACAAAACTGAACAACCTACGGTATTTTTTACAGTCTTTATTTTACAGTTAAATGTTTATCAAATAAAGTCTAATGTCACAGCTAATCGTGGATCCCTTTAAATCACCAGTAGACGTAATCATGTCCTGTAGGACTGACAATGATGGGATTCTTACCTGTGTACGGCTGCAAGGCAGGCTGGTTAAGTGGTCTGGCAGGACTACAGACTCCCACCACAGACCTGTCTCCTTTGAGGTCTCCTGTCAGTTTTGAATCCAGGACTGATGAAAGCTGATCTTCTTCCTGCTGCTTGGCAGCATCTGCAGCGGTGTCCTGTTGTTGGCCGGGGGCTCGGCTTCKCTCTTTCACCTGGTCCTCCAGCTCCCTCAGCTCCTGCGTGAAGGCTTCGATGCTGATGCCCTGTCCGTTAGCGTCTCCGGGAAGCTGAGGATCTCCTGGAGTCTGTTCCAGCAGTTCCTCAATGAGACTTTCCACAGACTGAAGCGTTTCKTTGGGTTCTGGAAGATCTGAGGGTGTGCTGTGAGGGCCTGAGGTGTCGCTGGTCGGCTGTTTGGTGGGTGCTGTCTGGGTGATGGAGCTCTGAGAAGGAAACTGCTTAGGGTGAAGAGATCTTGTCTCGCTGATGTCACTGTTGCTAAAAATGGATTTTGAGAGAGCGGAGGTAAGGGAACCATTTTGATTGGCGTTCTCGTCCAGGTACTGCTGCTCCCCCAAGTCTCTTTTTACTTTCTTCACCTCCAGTCCTCTGTCGCAACTGTCCCCCTGCTCCACTGTCCCATTGAACATGTTCTGGTAGCTCACAGTGATGGTGGAGGTGGGAATGTGCGGGGACGAGGTGGGGTGTGAAATAGCTAAAGGGGCTGTTGATGATGATGATGATGATGATGAGGGGACAAGAGGGGGAATCGGTTTAGAAAGGAGTTCCTCTCTCTGCAAAGTGCGTTTCTTAGAGCGCGGCGTGAGGCTGATGCAGTTATTTTTGCCGATYGTAACGTCCCACTCGCCGCTGTCCCGGTCCGAACTGCTCCATTCAGAGCGAGCCGCCGCCATGATGGCTGCCCTCTGCTGGCCTGGAGGAGAGCTGCTGCTTCCATCCCGATGTAAAGAAAAGTGCTCAGGGAAAACAGCCATGGACGGGTTGGAGGACGGGGGAGGCGGGGGTGATGGGGCGGTGTTTGGGGAGGGGTTTTCACCATCGTAGGGCGCCGACCAATCACGGCATGCCCAGGAGCAAAGCTCAATACCCCGACGGGCGTCCTTGAGGTACTCTAAGTAACCCGAATCCCAGTCCAGGCTGTCTGTGTGGGCCTGCTGCTGATGCATGGGGCTGTCGGGGGACAGACTGGATGGACCTGACTGCAGTGGATCCACACTGGTGGGTGCAGAGGACCCACCTCCTCCTGACACTGCACTGCTGCTCTGCTGGCGGATGAAAAAAGATAAGCGGGACGGTGTGCTGGGTTTGGGCGGAGCAGAAGACTCTGTGCTCGGATTGTTCAGTACTGTGGGATGACACGGTCAGAAAACCCGAGAGAAATTATTTTCAAAAATGATAGTTTTTGAGAGGAGGCTATGTTCAAAAGGTTTAATGTCTAATCATGCATTAACAGAATCATAAAAAATGACAAAATGAAAACATCTTGATTGGCAACTTTTTTGTCTAACCCTCACAAAGTTTTTACATTTGCTGTGGTGGGCACCAGTCCGCTAAAGTGCAAATCCGCTAATTGCAGACCTAAATATTTTGTTTGCACTTTAG
>NW_013953351.1:111544-113015 GCF_001266775.1 Austrofundulus limnaeus
TCGGAGCTCCTTTTTAAAAAAAAAAAAAATTTAAACACTGGAGCTCAATACTTGACGTAATTTGTCGAAGCAATCTGACAACTGGGTTAGACTGACATCTAGTGGTCAACTGGAGCAACTAGATGGAAAACTTTCATTTCCTATCACAAATCAAATCCGTCATGTACCCAGAATGCATCGCTTCAGTTTTCCAATAAACAGTTTTAAAATTACTTTATTGATGCTTCTTTACTGAAAAATCTACAACAAAGAAAAGAAAAAGACAAAGAAGTAGCCGAACTAGCAATCCTCAACAACTTTTTAATTTTTACACCAGGAGCCAAAGTTCTGTTTCAGGAAATCACATCCCCAGCAATCAGYGGTTGTAGGATTAAGCTGTAAAAGGGTTCATACACCACTAATTGGCAGTGTTGTACATATATTGTACATGAACTGTTGCCAGCTAGTAAGTGTCAAACTGAACTTGTGCTTTTTCCACGGCATAAGTGTTTTTGAAGTTGCAGATCTAAATWTTTTCATAAGCACTTTAGAAAGTGCGGAGCTAATTTTTCGGTTAGTGCTGCCCACCACTGTACATTTGTATTCAACTGATAGCAACCAAGGCCAATGAGGACAGTGAGACAAAGTCAAACAGTTTCTGTAAATGGTTTTATTGCCTATAAAACTTATTTATCTCATTCTATTTGTAGCTCACCTTTGCTCCAGAATGGATTGTCCTCCTCCCGCTCAGCGGAGGTCGCAGCATTCATCTGGCAGCACTCGGGGATCAGCGACAGGAACTTGTCAGCTGACTTCCCGTACATGTCCGTCTCCCTGATGGCACGGCGCTGACTCAGCATTACATGGGTGCAGGGCAGTAAATACCTGGATTTACACACACACACACACACACACTTTTGAACATTTCATATGAGCAGCTAATTCGACCAATAACAACAGAAAGATGCATGAACATACTCACTGTTTAGTAAATTCCATATAAATACTTTATTCTTTGTCAGTATTGCTCATCGTGTCTTATTTGGATGAATCATCTAGTCTTGTGCTGAAAATTATGTTAAAACTAAGAGCTTAAAAATACATGGTACCTAACAAGAATATTTGATTGTTTGTATAATTACAGCTCAACAGAAAGTAAAAATTTTAAAAGTGTTTCTGAAAATCAGAAATGAGAGCACCATATCTTCACCTTCACTTTAATGTCACAAGAGAATTTTTTTGCCTTTGCTGCAAAACAAGCTCATTTATTCCAGACATTTTCAACTGAATTTTAAAACAGGATATATATACAGACATTCTGAAGTTAAATTTAATACATTTTAATACCATCCCAATGCTTTTTAATACCAACATGACTTCAACCTGCAACTGTAGCGGCAACCGCTTCAACCTGTTGTTAATGTTACTAAATACATAGTTATTTCTTTGCCTTTATGAAACACTGATAGTGTCATGTGTGTCATATATATAT
>NW_013953351.1:113576-115989 GCF_001266775.1 Austrofundulus limnaeus
GTTTAATCCGATTACTTTTGTCCATGTAAATGTAGCTAATGTTATCCTAACATAATAATATTAATAAAAAATATAATAATTTGGTGGAACAGCAAATTTGTCTTTGTGATGGAAAGGGGCTTCTACTGTAAATACATTAGCACAAACCTATAATAAAAAGTTCCCAGACTGCTTACAGATTTATCTCTTGAGCAAATACATATTTTTTACATATCACAAAATCTGCAATTTTCTCAGCGTTAATTTAAGCCATATTTTATAGAAATCAGATAAGAAATGAGGGTGCTATGAATATTTTTGTGACAGATTGACACGCAGCCCGCATTGAAAGTTTTGTTGACATGACTCAATATATAGCAATGGCTCCTGTGGCGGTGCACGATAAGTCACGTGATGTCCAATCCAGTAATATAAACTGTTCAAAAAAATAAAGGGAACACTTAAACAACGCATGCTAAGTCCAAGTAAATAAAACTTTTGTGAAGCACATTCAACTCTGTACAGAACAAAGTACTCAATGCAAATATTTCATTGATTAAGATCGGGAGTTAGCATGTGTTGTTTAAGTGTTCCCTTTATTTTTTTGAGCAGTGTAGATCAATGTCTGCTCCTCTCTCCTCTCTGCTCTGCTCCTGTCCAGCTAGCTTTAGCTAAAGCTAGCATCCACCGACACACGGCTCCTCTCAGGTGGTGGAGTCAGTAATCCTTCTGCTGGTTTATCTTTTCTGACTTTTAACAATCTTCCAGCTTTGATATCGTCTCCTGTTCTTTTTTAGACTTGTCCTGACAAATATATTTTATTTAAAACACCRYTCCAACTTCTRCAACTACACTTAAGTCCCGCCCCCACACTATTTCTGATTGGCTAATAGGCCCGTCTAAAGTGAAAGCTGCGTCTCAGATAGGCCCAGGGAAATGTTAGTTAAATCTGTTTTCCACACAGCGCATCAGATTCCAGCATGGTGAAAGTGCGCTAGTTGTTTACAAATTAATACCTCGTCAGATGGTGTTTATTACCTTTTAATACTTTTTACAACCCCGCGGATACTCTGTAAAAAGTTTCAGTGCATCTAAAAGGAGAAGCAAGTCTTCATACGTCACAAATGGGTCGCAACACCTTTAGAAATGGAAAGAAAATACTTCTGCAGACATACCTGAGAACAAGCTGCAGCATGACATCCTCACAGTTCAGAGACAGGAGAGTGCGGAAAAGACTTAATGACACCATGCAGAGCTGCAACATACAAAACATCCTGGTCAGAAAACACTCAATGAAGAGATGGTTTACATTACATCGCCACTTGTCTAATTATGACTCATAATAAGTCACCAATTCATTGTAAAAGCTAGAGCCTTCATTTTTTCAACAACTCACAAATGAGTAAAACTGTTCTGCAGGTGAAATTAAATCTGMTGTTTCTCAAAGTGAGTAGGTCCTGTGGTTAGAGTCACTACTTTAATACAGAATCATAAAACAAGACAATTTGTCAACTATTTTTCAACACTAGAGTAACACTAATTGCTCAGTTGCTGTCTGCTGATTTGTTCTAATTATAAAAAGGTGAAACTGTTACATGATGTAATCATAATAATCTGTCAGTGTTCTCAAATAACACCACTATTTTAAAGGGGCAATATCATGTAAAATCAACTTTTTTTAGTTTTATATCATGTTATAATGTTATACTCTCATAAAAAACATGCCCAAAGCCTTGCTCTGACTCATTCATGCATGTTTGAGAAATCCTGCAGTGTTTTTATGAAGCCATGCTGAAGAGCAAAACGACAGGTGGAGACCAGAAACGCCCCTGGGACGTGTTTTTAAGCCGAGCTTCCTCGTGGCAGAGCGCACCCCCTCCCCCCCTCCACACACCCCGCCCATGACTCCTGCAGGCTCTTGGGTGAAATTGAAAGTGAAACTTAACTGTCTGCTGAGCTCTCAACATTAGTTTTCACTCAGTGAAGCTCTTTTCTACGGAGTCCGCGAGGGGACATGTGGGAATTCTTTTTCTTTTGTGTTACCTCGCAATACTTTTGCATTACCTTGCAATATTGTTTTGCGTTCTCACGCAAAAATTTGATTTGTATTTGAACTGAATTAAATCAGACTTTTATTTTGAAATATCCAGTTACCAAAACAGGAAGTGTCGCCACAAGTTCGTGAAATTGACATTGATGTTGCGTGGCTGCACTGTGTTAAAATATCAGCATATGACATACTTCCATGTGTGTCTGTGTGATATATTCATTCTGAAGCTGAATTAAAGCAGTAGGCTAACTCACTAATGGTGAACATGTGAGTTTGTTAATAAACTGACAGGCACAACAGTGATAAACGACTTTTGCGAGGGAACGCAAAAGGAACTGCGAGGTAACGCAATACTTTTGTGTGGGAATGCAAAAAGAAAAAAAA
>NW_013953351.1:117256-127514 GCF_001266775.1 Austrofundulus limnaeus
GACAGAGGCCAATTTCAAGGCGTTTATAAGAGGAAGTGATGAGAAGATAAGTTTATTTTCTATTTAAACATAAAAATAGCATTTTAATAACATCTAAAGGTGACATAAATACTTTATTATGGTATAGTACTTAAATATATGCCTGAGAAAGACATAATATTGGCCCTTTAAAGTGACTGAAACACATTTTTTGCACAGTTTTGTATTTTGTTCCAACATGTACCTGATATGTTTTTCAAAGAAAAATAAAGTGTGGCCCAACAGTCGTTCAACGAAGCARGCGTGAAGAGGTTTATTGTCTGTCTTCATTTTGTTCAACCAGAAACTTGAGTTTTCTTACTTCAGTTTTTTCTCTCAGCCCACTCACCACCCACACAGCTGAACTCATTCATGACTCTGAAAACTCAAACTCAAAGACAAACGTCTACAGACCCTTGAATTGCTGCTGATGCGTGTGAGCAGCGTGTCCAGGATGGTGTCATTGTCATGGCGATGCAGCAGGATGAAGCGCAGGAAGGTCTTGAGKAGGGACGTTTCCGTTATGCTGCGCAAGAAAAGATCTAGGTAGGCGGTGCTGGCGATCATCTCATCCACCGACGACTACACACACACACAGACAGACACACACAAATTAACATAAATGTTTAAAATGAACACCAGCGGGATGAATCACACAAGAATTTAATCAAGAAATAGTTTCAGAGTAAAAGCATTTCCGACTCATTTTATCCAGTTTTCATTGTGATGACTCACTTTTAAAATTCTGCATCTAATATTTAACATTCAAACCCCGGACATCCGGTACTTACAAACCAGTGACGTGCGGTCACTAGAGCCCTTTCATCATGGAAATTATAAAGAAAAAAAAAAACAATATTAAAGACATTAAACTGTCATATTTATATAATGCTTTGTTCTATAAACGCATTTTAAATTAACTTAAACACTTTTTAATATTTTTCTTATTCAAATTTGCTGAATTTCCTCATATCTTGTTCAAATACAGGACGAGACGGACTATGAGAAAAAACAAGCTCCGCCTCCAGATTGCGCAATCCCTCCTGCATGTTATGTAGTGGGAGCAGAAAATGTCTCTATATGTCACCAGTAAAATGTTTCTGATTTTTTTTAATAAACACCTGACATTCCACAGTTTAGCTGATGTTTATTCTATAAATATGTATTTGTGTAACGTGTTCTGTGAGCTGAAAAGACGGAGACAAAACATTTTTTAGGCTCAAGGAACAGCAGGGGGGTGCTCATGAGCTCAGAGAATGCATGAGCTGCAGCAGAGGTTAGCTGCAGAATAAGAACAAAAAGTTACAGTTAGCAAGACAAGTGCAGTATTTAAGCAGTGTTGTATAAAGTACCACAAAGTGATACATGAGTAAAAGTACAAGTATCTTACCAGAAAAATTACTTTGGTAAAAGTTAAAGTCTCCTTTAGGAATAATACTTGAATAAAAGTCTTAAAGTATCTGATATTTTTGTACTTGAGTATTAAAAGTAAAAGTATTAATTTAAAATGAGCAGTTAGATTTTCTGTAAGGACATTTACTATTAAGTGACCGCCCAAAAAATACAGAAATTACTATATCGTATTAAAATAATGAATTTTTATTAAATTTAGGATGCACTAGTCCAGCTGTTTCAGTTTATATACATATATCAAGGCTGCACAAAGCTTTTCCCCAAAATGAAAATCTATCTGAGGGCTGCGGCCAAATGTAATAATATAATTCATGAAATACAAATACTTCTTAAGCACAGTACTTTTATTTGAATGATTATGTCCTGCTGGAGTGTGACATGATTTGTTTGTGTACAAACTAATATGCTAGCAGAGTTTTATATATTTATACTTCTCATTCAACCACAGTTAAATTCACTCTATCTAGGAGGCTCAGTTTATATGGATAGTTTTTATTTTTACAATAACTAGCTGGAATAAAAGCAAGCAAAAAAGAAATAAAAGTAACGACTTTCTACTTCTTCCTTTTTTAAAAAAGTGTAAGGAGTAAAAAGTACAGATAATTGTGTGAAAATGTAAGAATTAGAAGTAAAAAGTAGGCTGAAAAATAATTACTCAAGTAAAATACAGATACCCAAAAAATTCTACTTAAGTGCAGTAAAGAAATATTTGAACTTAGTTTCTTTACAACTCTCTGTTTAGGRTACCTGTTTTCAGTGTAATAAAGTTAAAAAAAGTAAAAGTACAGCAGGGATCCATTTGTTTTCTCTCTTTTAAACCTGACTTTTAGAATGAAGGATTATATATTTTAAAGCTCAAACTATTTTCTAAACTGGACTTGGAAGCAGCAGGTAAATAAGAGCCACATCACAGCTGAGACTAAAGCTCTTCTGAAACTGTTGGACACTGTGTAGACGTCCTGACAGAAACTTTTCACCCTGCCATGTTTCAACTTGTGACAGCTGTGGACTCAGATGGGATATTTTCAGCTGTGCATGGACTTATAAGTAAAATTAGGACATAATTTGTTTTAATGAAATGTGCATCAAATGAGCTGCAGTTTGTGCAAAGAACACTGATATAAGAAACATAACTCATTAACTTCTGCCAGTCATGTGGTGACTAAGTTGTTCTGTTCATATATTTGTAAATCAGATTCTGATGAACTGAGTGTCTCACCATCCATGAAGCTCACCGCACGTCACTGATACAAATCTAGAAAATAATTCCCAAAGACCAATCACTACCCTGTAAACTGTGTGTGGGCCTCACGCTCCTACCTTATGCAGGGCGGGGCCCATGACCGGGACGAGGAAGCCGTTGTGGAGGTAACCCAGAAGCTGGGAGCGAACCATGGGGTGAGCCACCTGCACCACGGCGTTGCAGAACTCCAGAGAGTTCATGAAGAGCACGAGGGACGACACGCCCATCCAGTCCTCCCGCCGCAGGGCGTGCCAGTCGTCTCCTCGAGCTTCAATCTTCCTGGGCAGAGAGGAGTAGAGGGCGCTGAGGCCCGTGGCCAACACCTGGCAGGAGGCAGAGAGGCTTCAGAACAATGCTGCTGACCAGTCGGTCAGGACATGTGCAGATGAGTAGATTTCTAATAAACTGTTTATTGTTGTGTTCAATTATATTTAAAATACAAAAAATGTTTTGTCAATTATTAAGGATACTTTTGAAAAGAAAAAGGCCTTTGAAATAAGTAAGTAAGTAAGTAAGTAAGTAAGTAAGTAAGTAAGTAAAGTTTTATGTATATAGCGCCTTTCACAGAAATAAATTCACAAGGTGCTGTACATTCAGGGAAGGGGGGAGGGGGCAGTTAAGACAGGTCATGCAGCAAACACAGTTGCGCTACCTTAACAACAGAAAAACTAAAAACCACAAAAATGGAAGATGAGGAAAAAAGCAAAAACATCATATTATAGCAACACTGTGACACACTATGGTGTTTATGAAAAACCTCAGCATAGGGCAGATTTATTAGCCACAGGAGTAAGTGAGATTAGGGGGCCCGAAGAATCCAGTCCCCAAAACCAGCGCAGCCAAAGTTCAGAATATTGATGGTACTGTTCATTCTGTGAGGCCCTCAGCCTGCTCAGAAAACCAGATCAGATGGGTGAGAGAGGAGGGGGGCGGGTGTGGGGCAGAGCCTTATCGATGTAATCCAGCCAGGAAGAATTTAGTCAACAGCTCAAGGCCGTTGTCGGGGAGATCCAGATTCTGTAATCAGTTGTTTTGGGAACAGAAGAGTCAGGCAGACGATAACAATTTTGTATCGGCTTTAATGTGTCTGCTGGTGCATCTCAAGGTGGCAAATCCAATCAGACAAATAATGAGGACAAATTCTGCTGATCCGATCTGTCAGCTTCTACAAGATCAATTCCATCTGGCCAGCAAAGTCCAGGGACCGCAGCCGGCCCGTGACCCTCAATAGAACCGCTTGCAGACCGAGTCCAGCTCGCTCAAGGCCAATGTCTGTGTGCTGATAGAATACGGCCATCCATCAAATTGGTCAGTCAGCCAGGAGATGAACAGCCACCAATACTGATTTGTAGAACATCAGGAGACCACCAGGCCAATCTGTAGAATCCAGTGATCAGAATCCAGATATATAACCAGAACAGAGAAGAACAGAGGTCCCACCTTTGACATGTCCTCCCATGGAGGAAGAAAAAAACTTTATACCAAAAATTTTATTAAGGGACCAGCTAACCAAATCCATAAAAATATCCATAATTTCTAGTTTCGGATGAAAAATGTAGAGAAGGCTCCAAGCAGCAAAGCAGGGAAAGATAAGGAAGGGCAGGAGAGAAGGAAAAAGCATCTTACTCCTCTGAGAGCAGAAACAAAAAAAATACTAATCAACCTCTTTAAACTGAGAAAAAAATTATTATATTTTATATTTATGCTGTGTTTTTCCCCTCACAAATTATTCACACATTTAAGAGAACAGTTGTCATTTTAATCAAAATGAATGTATGGCATGTGTTCATAATTTAACATCTCAAAATTTATTAGCTATAATTATTTTTATGGCACCTTAAAGTCTTCATATAAATCGCACTACAATTGTTGGCCTTTAATGACAGTCTTTTCGATTTAATGGCAATAATAAATGGAGAAGAAACAGCCTAAACAAAGCAAATCTAAACAGGAAAAAAGAGCACTGAAAGATTCACACTGCTTCCACCCTACAGTTGCTCAGAAACTGACACCTACAGCCGAACAGTCAGGCGAAGCTGAATGTGACGAGCGAGCGTGCAAAGATAGAAAYTAGAGGAGCGTTTGGTCGTGGATGCCACCTCCACTGGACCTTTTCAGCATAAAGTAGGTCACACTGAAGCTGCTGGAAGCGAGAGGAGCAGAAAATAGCTGAGACAGCTCACTGCCACCAGAGCACAAACCAAAAAGCCCCAACGACAGCACTGAATGAACATTTACATGCAAGATTATCACTTTTATAATGCAACGTTAAAACTCCAGTTAGCTAAGTTTAGATATGTTCTCTGATTTTAAAATGTGTGTGTAAATATTCTCATTTCAGAAAACCATGTCCTACACAAAAGAACTACACATAACTTCTATAAAAGTTTATTCATGAGCTTTATGGCTCTTTAATGACATCTAGTGGCAGATGAAGGGATTACAACAATGCAGACATTGTTGAATAGCTTTGAAGTTATTTTTTCTAAGCAGTTGGTCAGAATATTTTATTAAGTATATTAAACACTAACAGGATCCAACATTATGTAACAACAGAGTCAGATTACAACACATCCTTACAACCTTATTAGAATGTTTATTTTACCTCCATTTCACCATTTATTTCCACAGAGTAYTGTCACACACAAAGACCACTTTTAAAACAGTTGATTTTTTTTCCATTAGCAGAGGATGTCAGAGACAAAAACATGTTCACCCACCTTTAACCCTCCTGCTTCCTGAGGGCCAAAATGACCCATGAAGTCTCCGTTTTAAGATTGTCCAATAACCTGAAATTCACTGAATCGTGGTGACAGTTTTCCTTACACCACATTAACCATGTTCACCTCCTGGTCTCACGGGACCCTTCTTGTTAATTCAATCAACAAAGCCTGCGAATCACAAACGGTACATCTGCTGATGTTATCAGTAGAAGGTGAAGAAGTTGCTGAATCTTCAGCTAATCTCAATCAGACTTCCTGACTCCTCAAAGCAAACCACAAATGTGCCAAGAAAGATCAACAGCTCTTTTCTCAGGCAGCGTTAGGAACCATCTAATGGGAATAACTGGGAAGACCCCGACAGTGAAAGCATATGTTTGCTACGTTAGAACTTATTCTCTCCTTTTACGTCTTAAGTCTTTTTATTTATTTAAATCCAAAAACTACGTCAAATTAAAAACTTTTTGCAAAATTTAGGAAGTTCATATTTTGCTGTTTCCATCAACCTCGATAATGCGATACTTCAAAATATACAAAATAAAAAAATGTTGATGGAAACATGGCTACGGATTCCATTACAAATGTTTTAATTATTTGCCACAACTTCTGAAGACCATTATCATCATCATTTTGATAAAAAATATCTGCAGTCTGGATGGATGTTCACTCCACCACTAACAAAGCTGAACTCAATTGTTTTCACAACATCCTGCATTTTAAACAGGCTTCACAGTCATCACAGTTTTCCAAAATATGGTGAGCATCCTGATCAAACTGCAACTTGCAACTGAATGCTCCATTCATTCTTTGGTAACCTGCACAGATTCCAGTTATCTATGTGAGGGCTTTTCCTTTCACCTTGCTATATGGAAACATAAGATATTCCTCTCATTGACTAAAAGACTGAGAAATATAAAGACCTGTTGATGGTGTGTGACCACAGGCAACCTACAGGTCGACTGGAGGAAAGTTAGACTCAAATAAACCCACAAGGACGTATGACCTACTATCTTGTGGGTTGTTTTGACCCAAAGGCTGCAGAGGGGTTAACGTACAATATTTAAGTTTAAAACCTGTTAACATTCAGAGGAACGCCCGCGTGCCGTTTTCGTTTCGTTTTATTTTGAAAGGCCGTTCTGTGTTTCTATTCAACCTGTGTCCGTGTTCAATGTATCAAAATGGACGTCTGGGCACTCCTCTTTCGATTGGCACCTCATTTGACCAACTGGGTTCAAGTATCGACTATCTATGGCCAATAATCTATCAGAAGTGACCAACTTCCGGTTTTCGTCATCCATGCTTGATTGACTGTAGATTTGGCCAGTCAGCTCCGAGCTTTGTTCTGATACCACAGCTGTGTAGCCAATCACCGCACCTTTCATTTGGCGTATATATTGAGGGGGTGGGAACTTTGTTTAGTGACGGGAAAGCTAAATACCCAGGACGTCGCCATGTTTTGACAGTCCTTATGCTAACGGAGGAAGCTAACGCTCACAGGAAAACATTATTTTCCATCGTATTTTGGCCAGTTAGCTGACTAAACCTGCTGATAAGATGAAAATATATTTGTTACTAAGTGTTTCGAGTGCTTCAAGACATGGAAGAGTGATTTTTGTGGCCAGGAGAAGTTAAAAAGTATGGATAAAAAGACTTCGGGTCACCTTTTTTGAATTTCTAATTTGGACATATTTGAGGGCAAATATTTATCAAATGTGAGTGAAAAACAAGTATTTTTTCGCTGCTGGTGGTTTTATAAGCTGTGTGGAATGTTAATGCTGTGAAAGAAATAAGGATGTATTGGTTTATTCTTGCGGTTTGGCTGGTTATTGGTGGAAATTTGGCTGAATGTACTCCAGTTGGTGTAAATATTTCTGAACATTAATATATATTTTTTAATTTAATCATGCTGTGAGTAAATATGGATGGTAGAATGTGTTTTGGGGGGTTTTATCTTTAATTTGAGCCCWGAGTGAAGTCTCTGTGTTGAAGCATTTATAAATTACAGTGTTTTAGAAAAAATGTACAGTTTGGACATGTTGTACAAGTGTACAAATATGCAAATGAGACATGCTGGATTGTACTATGTCTCAAATATTCATATTTTATGCTACTGTTACCAAATTTGAACTGGTAATAATTGGGAATTAATATTTTAGCCCAGTAAAATTTGTTGGATAACATCTCATTCCCTTCAAATTCTGTGATAGTTCACTAATAAAAAATAAAAATTTAGGGAGAAACATTTTGATTTTTGTGTATTTTACTTCAATATACTAAATACTAGTTACAGTTACAAAGAATATGACTGCTGAAGTTAGTAATTCAGATTATTAGCTTTAAAAAGAGACCAAGCTTGTGAATTTACTCTAAAGGGTTCAAAAGCAGTTCTTCATTTAATTTGTGTGTACTTTTTAAGGCGTTTTATGGTATTTCATGAACGAAGGTTTTAAGTGTTTTTTTTTATTGTGCATTAGCGTTTTCATTTATATGTCTCTTGTTTTTTTTTTACCCATTTCCTTTTTCACTGCCTAATAAACCATTTTTTTCAAACTTGTTGTTTGCATGCAAACAAGCAGCCAATAAAGTCTCTTATTTTGAATCATTTAGATTCTTCCAGGTGTGCTGCGACATGAAATGCTAATGGTTATCTTGTAATCTGGGTTTCTAAAACCAGGATAGGAATGTGCAGAAACTGTCCAAATCAGTTATAGCCAAGCAGCTACAACAGCATAGTGATCTTAGTCACCACATTTTGTTCTCTTCTGAACATGTCAACGTTTCTTGGTAATGTCTGATAAGATGAAGATAAGGATGAATGACCTGTCAGAGAGCAAAGTCATCTCCGTCCGCTTCCATTATCACACACCATCACTAATGCATTAGAAATAGAGAGCACCCACGCAATCATCCATCTCTTTTTTAGAAGCTGTGTCAGAAAGCAAGCCAGATTTTATAATTTATCCCCAACCATTGCATTAATAAAGAGGAGAGAAGATTCACTGCTGGACATRTTTTAAGTTATGTTTCCATTGCAAATGTGCGCAAAACTTTGTTGATATTCTGGTAATGTCGAAAAAACACAGTTTCACAACTGCAGTGTTTGCATTAAGTAAGAAATGCTATTAAAGTCACGCGTGAATACGTTTGTTCATGATAAGTCATTACAAACATGGCAGCGATGGATGTAAACACATAGCATGTTGCTACCACGACACTAGCGCTCATCATCAGAGGAGACGTCGGCGTCTTTTATCGAGGCTTTCCAGAGACAAGTCCCTACTTGGGAGCGGCTACGTATGCTGTGTTTTTGGGAAAATGTAGTCAGTGAGTTTACTACTTTATACTACTTCTGTGATATTACTACTACTTCCTGTTATCTTCTTCGTCATCGTCTTTTTCACCAGTAGAAACAGACGGTTGTTGATCACGTGACTCCTGTGATGCGAAAAAAGTGTTTCCATTGCAGTTTTGCAAAAAACACCAATTTCGATACGGCCGAAAAACCACCTCATCCTAGCGCAAAAATATTTTGTCCAAAAACGTAATTTTTTCCGAAATTGACATGTTTCCATTGAGCAAATTTTTTTTCGAAATTCTAATTTGCACATTTTCATGGTCAATGGAAAYGCAGCTATAGTAGTGTAAGAGACAAAACTGAAGCCTGAACCCAGTTTCCTGGAGCAGAATCCCTCACCGGGCAGAAGTAGGAGTTTTCTGCGATGTATCGAGCCACAGCCTCGTGGCTGGCTGAGGCTGCCATCACCAGCAGCAGGGCGTCTCGTGCTTGCTGTCCGATGGCTCCGTCCCGGTGGATGAATGGCACGAGGAGGGAGAAGATCAGCAGATTGGTGGAACCCTGATGGGCCGGTGCAGCCTGAAACAACATCTCAAGAACCACCGGCTGTCGGGCCATGGACACGCACACCTAAAGGGGGACGTGAGACTTTAATTACCCAGAAATTCAATGAAAAGTATTTCATACAAAATAACAGATGTCTAGACCTACGCCCAGAGGTTTAAAGATTTATATTAGCATTTAGCATTCTTTTTTTAAATTTGCCCTTCATTAGGTCCTAAAACTTAAGACCGACACCATAATTTTTTTTTTTAACAAACTCAGAATGTAGAAATGGTGGAGACAGAGGACTGTGGGGTGTATGCACCTGATTCAACAGCAGCACTAAGCTGTTCTCTAAAACTGAGGGACAGCCCAGTTCTGGGTCAGCACAGGACCCAAGCAGCCTCAGCAGGGGGTGAAGGACGGCCGTGTGCTGCAGCAGGGGCTGCTGGGATTGGCCAATGAGCATCTCAAACAACTTGAACAAAGCCCCCTGGCTGTCTGGGTCCAGGCCGCGACGGAGGTGCCACTGAACCAGGCGCTCCAGAATGTTCTCGGTGACGACCAGCTCCAGTATGGGGCCCATGAGGGCCACGCACGAGCCGCCCTCGGGGCTCTCGGTGGGGCGCTCCTCGGCCAGCAGACACAACATCTGGTCGGTGTTATTTCTCACTGCCGTCAGGTCATCACTGGAGGACGAAGTCTCATGCTGCTCCAAAACCCAAGACACCTGAGGGAATAGAAAAATGAAAAAAATATTTTGTGTTTTTATGCCTTTATATGAAGAAGTAAGAAAAGTAGTCATTCAGTGTAATGAAGGGGTGGGTTATTCTGGTCCTCGAGGGTTGCAGCCCTGCATGTTTTACCTTTTTTTTTTCTTCCCCTGCTACAACACACCTGATTCAGTCATTGATTTACAGTGGTGGGCACTAGCCCACTAAAACACAAATCTGCTAATTGTGGACCTAAATATTTCATTTGTGCTTYAGCGGTCTTACTAATTTTTATAATTCATAAGCAGATTTG
>NW_013953351.1:128545-130128 GCF_001266775.1 Austrofundulus limnaeus
CCCCAGTGTAAAGGGTCTTTAACTGTGACTGATCAGCTTATCATAAAAATGTTTGGGTTGATTCAAAGTTCTACATTTACTCTTTGAATGTTTCAGAAACCGTAGCTGTGCACTTTCAACATGTAGCCAAAAGAACAACATGTCCCGTCTAAGACACCTAATCCAAATCATCTTAGAGACAGTTTGGACCAGCTACAATCAACAGAACATTACATTCTGAGAAAAGGAAAAGAACAGAGTGTCAAACTCAGAAACACCAAAAGTCAAAGATAATAATAGAACACAGCAGATTCATMCAGATTAAGATTAAGATTCAGACATTAAGATGATCAAATTTTCATGTTCAGAATAACARGACTTGGTTAGAACCAGCCTAAAAAATATGAAAGAATACAACAGAAGAAATATCTGCACAGTTCTGAAAAAGTSATATCTGAACAGATGAATAAAACATGATAATCTAAAAATAAGAAATATTCAGTTCATTCTATTTCTGTTAAACAAAACTGCATGGATGACATTTCATTCTATAAATGAATAATAAAAAAGGTAAAGATGTGGAATTTTAATTCTTGGCAGTCGAAATGCAGAGATTTAATTTCCCCACTGAGGGAAAATACAGGTTAATAAAACAAAAAATAATAATAAAATATAAGCTGATTTTCCATTGAACTCCACCTTAAAGTTGTAATTATAATTGCATTGCATACAAATGATTTAATAAATACTTATATASAAAATTTGTGTCAGTGTCCTTACACTTGTATTTGATTGAATATTTTTAGTAAAACGCAAACCTTATTCCTCATCCTGAGAGAGATTATTAAAATAAGAATATGGACTGTCTGCAACACACAGGTTCATTAAAAACAGCATAAAAAGGACTTAAAATATTTGTCAACTGCTGAGAAATTTCACAACTTGAATTCAAGTCATCTTGGTGATGAATGTGCAGATGTGGCTGCAGCTGGTGTAAGAGATGTGTGTGTGTTTGTCAGTGATAAAAAGTGTGTTGTCATTGTGTGAGCTGGCCTGGTGTTGAGTCAATAACCACACTCCTCAGATCCCGTTTGAAGAAAGTTTCRCAACAAATGTTCGCACAACCAGCACCTTTCACCAAACTGTTTTATTGTTAGTTATTAATTTGCAATTGATGACTACTTAAGCATGTGTATTTAATAAAACTCTTCTGAAAGCACTAAAAATGACACTACACTATTAGTTGGCCCGGGAGAGACAGAGAGTAAAGCCGCTGATCCTTCACRTTGAGAGGAACGAGCTGAGGTGGTTCATTTTATAAGGATGACCACTGGACGCCTCCCTAGGGAGGTTTTCTGAACACATCTAACTGGGACGCATCGGCACATACATAATTTGTGGGGTGGGGTTATGACTCCCCACCCCCATAAAATGACATCATTTGCACAAACACAATAGAAATTAACTGGTTGAGTACACAGATGCAACTTTCTTGTTGTCGTTAAGTAACTATGACCTGATTTAAAAATTTATGTTATCATATACAGTGATTTGCAAAAGTATTCATACCCCTTGAACTTTTCCATATTTTGTCACATTACAAC
>NW_013953351.1:131712-132828 GCF_001266775.1 Austrofundulus limnaeus
GAGAGGAGAATGTGTAGCGCTGAGCTAATACATGTATATGGTGATAGCATCGGGGCTAACGCCAACAGGCTAAGCTGAGGTTCTTCTTCTAGTTTGGTTAGTCTGTATTCACACCAGAAGCRAACTGAAGTGAACCACACCAGAGTTYGTTTGGAAACRAACCGAGACCACCTCAAAAAGTGGGTCTTGRTCCGGTTGTTTGATCCACACCAGAGTTCGCATGAATGTATTCACACCTGCACAAAAGGTCCGGACCAACGCTGGAAACGAACTCTAGTCAGTTTAAAGCGGAGCAAATTGTCAGGTGTGAATACGACCTARGCTAGCCGTCACGTTCCCTCGTCCTGACCACACTTTCAAGAAACTCAAGAAATTATTCTTTCACCAAATCATATTTAGCACAAACTCCAGCTTTGTTTTCATATGCGACCAGGCTTCTAGTTTTATTTTTTGACACAGATCATTAGGTGAGAAGCTTGATTAGCTGCATGTCAGAGTCACAGCTGCAGCTTGCACAACTATATCTCTATGTCTACATCTGTACCACAACCTCACACATTAACTTTGTCTCATGAAAAAAAAAACTAACTTACACAGGAAGTCCCCTGCACTATCACCCACATGTGTGGCCTCTAGACTTTACTTTGACATACCGGTAATACAGTTAGGTCCATGTATATTTGGACAGAGACAACATTTCTAATTTTGGTTCTAGACATTACCACAATGAATTTTAAACAAAACAATTCAGATGCRGTTGAAGTTCAGACTTTCAGCTTTAATTCAGTGGGTTGAAAAAAATGATTGCATAAAACTGTGAGGAACTAAAGTATCTTTAAAACACAATCCCTTCATTTCAGAGGCTCAAAAGTAATTGGACAGATTAAATAATTGTAAATAAAATGTTCATTTCTAGTACTTGGTTGAAAACCTTTTGTTGACGACTGACTGAAGTCTTGAACTCATGGACGTCACCAGAAGCTGTGTTTCCTCCTTTTTAATGCTCTGCCAAGCCTTCACTGTGACAGTTTTCAGTTGCTATTTGTTTGTGGGCCTTTCTGTCTGAAGTTTAGTCTTTAACAAGTGAAACGCTCAGTTGGGTTGAGATCAGGTGAC
>NW_013953351.1:133762-135194 GCF_001266775.1 Austrofundulus limnaeus
AATTATGTCCTGTATGTACACAAAGAGCACACACTTACTCCTGTTTCACTCCTAGCATTGTAGCAATTTCTCAGATGTTTTTTTTTTCTGTTTTCACAGCTTAAGGATGGTTTGTTTCACCTGCATGGAGAGCTCCTTTGACCGCATGTTTACTTCACAGCAAAACCTTCCAAATGCAAGCAGCACACCTCAAATCAACTCCAGGCCTTTTATCTGCTTCATTGAGAATGACATAATGAAGGGATTGCCCACACTGTCCATGAAATAGCTTTGGAGTCAGTTGTCTAATTATTACTTTTGGTCTCTTTAAAAACACGGTGGCACATGTTAAGGAGCTGAAACTCCTAAACCCTTCATCCAGTTTTAATATGGATACCCTCAAATGAAAGCTGAATGTCTGGACTTTATGTCCATGTACATTATAGAACTATAAGTTGAATATATTTCAGTAAACAGGTAAAAAGACTAAATTTGTGTGAGTGTGCAAATATATAAGGACCTAACTGTTTCAACTAGAATGATGTTAGCTTTTCAGCCTGACTTCAACACACAGATAGGTTTTGTAAGAACAGCCAAAATACAACCATTTGAAAATGATGTTATACCTGACCTATGGCTCCAAACACATCAGACATAAGAACAACAATAAAGGCAGTGTTTTACATAAAGCTTCTGCAGCATTTTGAGTCGCTTTTGGTGGTGGTGGTGGGGAGGGGGGTTTGTGTAGATCAAGATATTTTTCAAAAACAGTGCTGTGTTTATGACGATATTCTTTGAAATGACAAATTAAACTTCTCTGAAAAACTGTTTTTTTTTCAGACAAGGTCATTTAACCGTTACAAATGGAAAATAAATGTAGCTGCGAACATTTAACTAGTTCAAATTTGACTAATACACATATTTAAAGTGTAGAAAAACACATGCAATCAGAAATTTTAAAAATGACTTTAGCTCAGTATTTGCACAGACAGCCTTTTTATTTAAGGGCATCACAGAATGGAATAAGCTTCCAGTAAATCTTAAACTTTCTRCTGACCTGAAGGATTTTACTTATAACGTTAAGAAAGTTCAATTGGAAAACCAGCAATGTCTGCAGTGAAATATCTTAATTGTAATCCTTGTATTAGTGATTAATTAATAGATGTTTAGCATGTAGAACTGTTTTTGCTGATGTATTTTATGACTGTAATCAGAATTGATTGCTATTGTCTTTATGACTTTATGCAGTAATTGTGTCTACAAATTTTATGGATTATTGTTCTTTGTCTTGATTTTAGAATGTATTTTGTTGTTCAGAGACTACAGATAGAAATTAGCGTAAGCTAAATCTGGTGCAAATGTAGAGGTAACCCTGGTGAAAAAAACTGAAGAGCTTCTTGTGTCACTTGGCTCACTGGAAACAAAACGGTTTCCTAACCAGTAACAGGAAGCC
>NW_013953351.1:136719-138477 GCF_001266775.1 Austrofundulus limnaeus
ATCACATAACATTACAAAATATAATAAATAAATAAATAAATAAATCAACATAGTAGGTTTGTGTTTTATGGCAGTTTGTATTTTTTATTGTAAGCTGCACAATTAAAGTACAGATAAGAAATAATGCAGGAAACAGGTTTAATCACAACTATGGAAGCCCATAGGACACGCTAAGGAATGTCCTTTCAGTTATTTCTCTTCTTATTTAGAGATAATGAAAGTTGTTTTTTTCTGGGATAATGAGAAGTTATTTAAAAATCAAAAACAATAATAGCTACTTCTTCATCAAAAACTAGGACAATCTATATCATGTTTTCAAAAGGGTTATACATTTTATATTACAGAAAATCTTCAGACGAGGGAACAAGCAGTGTTCCAGCCTCACTTTCTGTGAAACAATATCTGCAGTGATGGTTACACTTCTTATGAGATCTCACAAATGTTAGCTTTATTTTGATACCATGGTGATTTTAACATGTAGTCATTTCTGAGAAACATTCAATTTAATTTTGACATGTTATTTATGAGCAGGGACTACCAAGGCCACCTACAGTTTTGACGGATTTAACTAAAAGATGACATCATCGTCATCACTGTCTAACCTTTAAAATAAAGTCAATACTCATAACCTACAATTTTATATTCAGAAATATTACATTTTTATTAACAAAAAGTAATATGGAAAAATTTATCAGGGTACATACAGAAATTCTGATGTTAAATTTAATACCTTTTAATACCTTTTTAATACCATCCCAATGTTTTTTAATACCAACAAGACTTCAAGTTTAAACTAGTGGCAACTGCTTCAACTTATTATTAAAGTTACTGGATACATAGTTATTTCTTTGCCTTAATGAAACACTGATCTATTTACAATTATTTGTTATTTAACCCTAAATTCAAGACAAAATATGTTTTCATTATGTGTAGGAAGAGCAGTGCTATCAGCAACAGGTCGTCTGCTCTCGCACATCCCAGGAACTCAGAACCAAAATACCCTGATGTCACACAACCATCCTCTAAATAACATCTGTGTATGTCCATCTGTTTTTAAACATGTATTAAAACTTTTGTTGAACATGAGAATGAACGGTCCAGCTGTGTTATCACCCCACCACCACACACACAGTTTTACCCCCATAATCACCATCTTTTATCTGCATATACATTGACAATACCAGCTAACGAACAACTGCAGAGGATTCATCCATCAACTTCTTTAAAAATAGTTTTCAATTTCTTCATACTGAGCAGAGGGTTACCTGCAATAGCTTTCAAATATCACCTTTAAAATTTATCAAAACTGCAAAAAAAAAATCCCTATTTATAAACTTTCTTGTAGCTAAAAATATTTCTATTAAAAACTATGATTGAAAATAATAAAACCTTACTAAACAAACCAAGTCAACAGAAAGTACGTGAGAACTGTAAATTATGTTTCATGTGATCCTGCATTAATTTACATAAAGTCTGATCCCAAATAAACAATTTAGCTTAAATTCCCAAAACCCTTCAATACAGTGTAGGATTTAAAAGGTCTCATATCATGCTTTTAAATACTTCTTTTTCACGTCTAAATCATTCACTTATGGTCTATTTAAAATAAAACTGCAACGCTTTGGTCTTAATTCCTCATTTTTGTTGCTCCACAGACTCCTTGTTTTCCTTGCTTTACCCCTGTTCTAAGTTGCGCCTCAGAGCAAGCTGTTTTGGTGCGGTCTCTTTAAATACAAGTGAGATGTTTCACACCCCGCC
>NW_013953351.1:139477-141550 GCF_001266775.1 Austrofundulus limnaeus
GAAGCACTATTTTGAACAGTACCAACAAAAAACTGATTTTGAGGAAAAACGCCTTAAAATTTTAAGATTTTCCCTGTGAGCTAGCAAAGTTTTGTTTTTTTTTTTAGCTGGGAAATTTCAATATTCAAATAAAATGAGGTTTCCTCTTTATAAGGACATCAAAAATTCCTCATTAAAATGACATCAAATTAGGATTCAGACCAAATATTTATGTATTATTGTAAGAAACAATGAACAATAAACAATTAAACTAAATAAGCAACAGCAGATTTTGAACAAACTGAAAAATTTGACCCACAAAAAAATATAAATATATCTTTGCAGTAACCGGACAGAATGAATTAAAGTTTTCTACACTCCTAGACACTACAAGTGCACAAAAAAAGTTTATAAATGAAAAAAAAAGTGCAATTAGCATGATTTGTCTCCTTTAAATTAGCTCATATTATCTACAAACACATTAAACTGACATCTTCATAGAGAATGCCCTCCCAGAGAGTTTTGGGGGAAAACAATGAAAAAAATCTGAGACAGCTTTAATTTACTTTTGTTTTGTTCAAACAAATATAACTGTTTTGTGTCTGTTTGTTCCAGTAAACACACACCTGTTGATTGATGTTATCTCCCGGCTCATTGTTATAAAAGTCATCACTTTAATCTCCTCACCTGCTGCACCTGTCTGCTCCTCTCTCCTCTCCGCTCTGCTCCAGCTAGCTTTAGCTAAAGCTAGCATCCACCGACACACGGCTCCTCTCAGGGGGAGGAGTCAGTAATCCTTCTGCTGGTTTATCTTTTCTGACTTTTAACAATCWTCCAGCTTTGATATCATCTCCTGTTCTTTTTCAGACCTGTCCTGACAAATATATTTTATTTAAAACACCGCTTCAACTTCTGCTACTAGAGACACTTAAGTCCCGCCCCCACACTATTTCTGATTGGCTAATAGGCCTGTCTAAAGTTAAAGCTGCGTCTCAGATTGGGCCAGAGAAATGTTTGTTAAATCTGTTTTCCACGCAGCGCATCAGATTCCAGCATGGCGAAAGTGCGCTAGTTGTTTACAAATTAATACCTCATCAGATGGTGTTATTACCTTTTAATACTTTTTAATGGCTTTAAATTTTAGCTTTTTTGATTTACTACCTTTTAATACTTTTTTCAACCCCGCGGATACACTGTTTATTTAAAACTGGATAACATAAAAAGCAAAATTCATCTGTCTGACTGTGTAGGGCCACATTTTAACTTCAAATATAATTAAAGGATTAGAATATTTAATTAAGCTTAAGTGAAATGAAATTAACAGATGAGTAGCAATTAAATGTAATTATGTTTGCATGTAAAAAAACTAATTCAAACTGGACCAGTGAGCGCAAACAATGAATTTATTTTACTCTATGAAATATATTTCAAAAAGTAATGTAAAAAAGTTGCTTTATTGACATGTTGTGCTTTTAGTTTTACAGTGCTTAAATAAAGGATCCTTTTTAAGTCCTGCTCTGTGAGTCCAGCTGGACCCAACAAGATAATAAACTCTGTTAACAGTGGGAAAGGTAAACAATAAAGTAGATTAGCAACATATTTGCTATAATTTGTGGCCACRTGATGTTAGGTCAGACACAGGACATGGGTTGATAATGCATGGTCAATTACCGTATTCAACACGAGTCCAGCTTTTGGTTGTCAAACACAAATAAATAAAACAGCTGGTTAACATTGTGCTTCTACTCTTAATGATTAATAATCTCTTATTCTACTGCTGATCCCAGAAAAGTACAGATTTTTCTTTAATTTAAGAAGCTCAGCCTCTCATCGGTCCATGCAGAGATATCTAAAGTTATACAAAAATAAGATTACTGAACAAAGAGCTTTTCTAATATATGTTGCTGCAGCATTTTAAATAAACCTTCAGATCTCAACATGTAGGTCTAAACCAGGCCTGGTCAGTCCTGGTCCTGGAGGGCTGCAGCCCTGCATGATTTACTTGTTCCTCTGCTCCAACACACCTGATATGAAGGAATAGATGATTATCAGGCTTCTGCAGTACGGAGGACCAACACTGACATAATTAGAAAT
>NW_013953351.1:142550-151366 GCF_001266775.1 Austrofundulus limnaeus
TTCTAATTATGTCAGTGTCGGTCCTCCATACTGCAGAACATGAAGAGGTAGTTCAGTGACTGAATCAGGTGTGTTGGAGCAGAAAACATGTAAAACTGGTCTAAACTCAGAAAAGTTATGCAGAAAATTCAAAGTGTTTCATTTTCAGGTCACACAGACACAGAATCATTAAAAACTCCCATGAGAGAGATCAAAGTTCAACTACAAACAGCACTAAAATGAGACGGCCTTTAGTCAAACCGTGAGTCAAACATCAGCGATTTACCGTTCTCCGCTCTTACAGCCTCAGATGGTCTAAAGGTCGAACGCTGCACATAAACTGACAGCGAAGACAAGTTTGTTTCCAGAGTCCCTGAAGTTTCCTACAACGAGCAAATTATCGACACGCAGAAAACTTTGAAAGCTCAGGGATCCCTGTCAATATATCCATCCCATTCCTGACTTAACTTTACTCGTTCTACCCGTGTTAAAGGAGACAGAGGCACTGAMTAAAGCTTTAAAAACATTATCCACAGTGGAAACTGTTCCCTCTCAAAAACCTATGCAGTTTACTCAATGTACTGTTTAATTCAATAACGCATGATCTTAACCTCCCTCTAACAAATGACCCTCGGAATACACAATTTAAATCATGCAGCTCAACAAAATAATAAGTTTCTCAAAAAAACTATTAAAGCTTTTCTAAAATAAAAATAAACAACCATTATAAGACACTGAATTTGGATTATGTGAGGAAACTTGAGCGGACAAGGCCGCTAAATGTTGCATAAAAACTCATTTCAGTGCAAAATTATGACAACAAAAACATCGTTAACTAGAGAAATTGCATTTCCTGCGAAAATGCTAGTGTGAATGCCTGTAGCTGAAAACTTTAGCTGAAAGCTGCTGAAGAAGCTGAAATTGAGCTGAACGTGTTGTTAAACAAGGAAAGCTGAACGAAGCAAAAAAAGGGCAGAAAACCAGTTAAAAGGAGCAAAAATATGGCTGAATTAGCATAAAAGCTAAAAGCTAAAATAGCTGAATATAGCAGAATGCAAAAGAAGCATAAACAGCATAAATTAGCAGAAAAAAAAGTGTAACAAAGCAGAAAAACACAGAAGAATTGCAGAAAGAAGTAAAAATTTTAGCTAACATAGCAGCAAAAAGCTAAAGTTAGCATATATAAGCTAAAGGTAGCAGACTGAAGTTGAAAGTTGCACACAGATGGTGAAATGGATGTAACAAATTCGAAATTAACGGATAAAATCATTAAACTAAAAAGTGATCATTTGAAGTAAAACAGGTAAAACAGCCGAAGTTTTTAGTAAAACAGCTAAAAAGTAGCTGGAAACATTTTAATTAGCATAAGGATGCATAAGGAGCACAAGTTTGCGGAATTTAGCAGAATTCAGTTGAAATTGCTCCAGAAAAATGTGTAATTAGCATAGAAAGCTAACAGTGGCTAATAAAGGCTAAAATTTAGCTAAATTTGTAGCAAAAAGCTGAATATAGAAGAAAGCAACTGTAAGAAGCGTAAATAGCACAAATTAGCAGAAAAAAGTATAACAAAGCAGAAAAAAGCAGAATAGCAGAAAGAAGTAATTTTTAGCTGAAATAGAAGAAAAAACTTACAATTAGCAAAAAAAAGTAGCTAAAATTTGCACAAGACAGTAAAAAAGAGCATAACCAGAACAAATTGTGTAAGGTTTTGTAAAGATTTAGAAACTATTTGAAGGATTTTAAGGTTGTTGAAAATTGTCCCATTCAAAGTCAAAGGAAAAAAAGTGGCTAAAAAGTTGAAATAGCTTAAAAAAAAAAA
This sequence comes from Austrofundulus limnaeus, assembly GCF_001266775.1. Taxonomy (NCBI): domain Eukaryota; kingdom Metazoa; phylum Chordata; class Actinopteri; order Cyprinodontiformes; family Rivulidae; genus Austrofundulus; species Austrofundulus limnaeus. The sequence goes on from NW_013953351.1 coordinate 144,349, forward strand.
AAAAAAAAAAAAAAAAAAAATAGCTGAAATACCAAAAGCAGAGGTAGACATAAGGATATTTTTCAGGTTATCCAGTGGACAACCTGTTGACAAAACCTGGTTGTCCGCAAAACATTTTGGTTGTCCAAAAGAATCTCAATAAAAATGTAATTTAACAAGTATATTTTTCTGTAGACAAAGTGTATTATATATCATAATAGGGCTGYCACAAATTATTATTTTTATAATCGATTAATCACTGATTATTTTTTCGATTAGTCGACTAATCGGATCAAACGTTAATTGAATATAAAACATAGAGCTTATCGTGCCAGAATGCAGCTGCTATTATATAACCATGGTTAGATTTTAGCTATATGCTAACTAAAAATAATTGCTGTGGAAGGTAAGTTCTGCTCTGCAGATATTACACAGGTTTCTCTTTCATTTTCTTAAAATGATCCCACACTTTGAGCTCTGTTGTCAGGTAGCCATGATACCAGAGCCTGTCTGTATAATGTCTTGTGACGTCCACGGCCTACCCCAGTTACCACTACTGTGCATGTGTGTCAAGGACAGAAAGGCAGACGTGGCAGTGGAAGGTGTCAAAGCAGTTTGGAGAGAAAAACAAAGAACAAAAAAAAAGAAAAGAAAACGATTAATCGATTATTAAATTAGTCATGGATTATTTTAATAATCGATTAGTCATCGATTAATCGTGGCAGCCCTATATCATAATTGTTCTCAGTCAGCCAGGTTGACAGGATCTGCATGAATAAAACTTCCTCATTCTCTTCTTGAAATAGAGTATTTAAGGCTCAGGGAGTAAAACAGCAAAAATGTTGCTAATAAAACCTAGAGGTTACCCAACACTTACAAGCTTCTTTCTGCTCATAGGTCAAACATTTTCACTTAAATAGGAGTATACTGTGTACATGACCTTATTAAAAGTTACAGTTTTGTGTTCTGTTCAGCTTTACCAAGTTTTTTTCTCCCTTTCATTTTTACAAACGATGGACACCCGTGGCAGAGAACTTTATTCAAGGTCCTTTTTTTGCCTTGGTTGTCCACCAGACAACCAGGAGACAGGATCTGGTTGTACCAAATGAAAATAGGTTATCTCGGACAACCTAAACAATAGTTATGTCTACCCCTGCAAAAGTCATAGCCAGCATTGCACAAAAGAGCTGAACGTTAATATACGAATGGTTGAAGTAGCACAAAAATTGCGGAAAGAGAAAGGTGCCGAAAAACATACGGAAGAAAAAATTGATCTCAATGGTGTGAATACTGTACCATACACGCATTCACACCATTAATCTTCACACAGAAGCTAAGCAGAACTACTGCTAAAATTTATCATGAATACATTTTATATAGATTTTTTTGGGGGAAGCAAACAACAATATTTACTAGTAGCGTCCTGAGACAGGTAAAGATATATGTATTGGGCCCAACATCAGCCTCAAATGCTCGTGTACTTCTACTCACAAAAACCCTGATATTTCAGACCACTTTTATACCCGGGGACATAATTTCCTCTTCCACTTTACAAGAATCAGAGGGTAAAAAAAACAAAGGTAGTTTGGTGATATTTTAAGATAAACACCATTTGTTGTGCTCTTAAAAAATGTGCAATGTTTAAGTACTAACTACTAGGGGTGTAAGAAAATATCGATACACTGAAATATCGCAATATTTCATTTCCCGATACTGTATCGATATTCTAAAGCCCTGTATCTATTTTTTTATTAAGGTTTAAAATGTCAACTTTCCTGCCAGCCATTCATTTTATGTTGTAGTTCAGCCTCTGACCACTAGTTGGCAGCAGTGAGCCAGCCATTCGGCTCCTCTACCTCTTGAGGTAGAGGCCATTGTTAAGTGTTGGGTGACCATATTGTAAATTAATATTAAAAACTAAAAGCTGCAAAAAATATATTTTCAAACTATTTATTGTCAAATTTAGTCTAATAATTGAAAACATGGATGAAATAAGAAAAATGAAACAAATAAAATAAAATACATACAAAGYAGAACACAGCTAAATGTATCAAAAGTATGTCTATGTAATATTAGAATTTTCTGAGACAATGAATTTTGGATTTTCATTTTTTCCCCTGTAAGAGGTTTTTATTTAATAGAATTTTTGGGCAAAAAAATCACAATATATCACCTTGTTTATAATATCGCAATATATCGGGATATATCGTATCGTGACCCCTCTGTCATGATATGTATCGTATCGCCAAATTCTTGCCAATACACAGCCCTACTAACTACTAGGTATTGGTACTCAGTCATTCAGCAAGTATCAAGACACCCCTAATATCTACCCAGAGGATTTTATTGTACAACTGGTAAAGATGTTAATTAACTTATTACTTACACAAACACTCATGTCAGAAGTCAACCTTTTTTAATAGAAACCTTCTTTCTACATAATAATTTCTATAAGTTTGGACAAGTGCTTAAAAAGCACGTCAATAAGTAAACTATTAAAAGATAAAACAATAAGGCTCGTGTTGTTACAGACAAAGAAATGTGASTAAAGTTTTTCAGACTTCAGTGGTTTGATTGTAAAACAAGAACTGTGTGTCTAATCTTTTAAAACTGTTMAAGCTTTTGTTTTTGTCTGATTGCTTCAAAAACAATCGTGTAAATCTTTTAAATTGTATTTGTGTACAACGCCCACATTCCTTCATTTTTTAAGCAAATAATAAAGCATATATTTGCTTTACTTAAATCCAGTAACTTGTTCCCAGTGATTAAATGTTTTAGCCACAGTTCAGAGAAGCCAGAGAAATTACTGAAATCTTGGCATGTGTCAGGCTGTCAAACAGATATTGTAAATAAAAACACGTTTACAACCAATTCCTGCATCAAACTCTAATTTTATCCTGTAGAAGCGACTTAATGAAGGAGCTGTCAGAAGACAATCAATGCATCTGAACTGCGAAATGTAACGAGCCTGGACGAAATCATCGGTTTGTTACAAAACATTTAACGTGTTATATACGACCTATATAATCTAAAATAATCTAACATGTGKCAGTACAGAGATGCGTACCTTATTTATTGCCGGGAGTGTCAGCAGTTGTTGGGAGGTGCAGAYTGCCCTGGACAGCTAGTACCTGCTAGCTGGTGGCTAACCGCCTAGCTGCTGCTGAATTCCACAATGTCAGAGCAACAAAGACCGAGCAGTGGCAGGAAAATGACGCAGAGACAGATGATGAGCCGCGCAGCACCGATCCGGGGAGTCTAACGAATGAGCCAGTCCCTCTTTCGGCCAGCTGTTCATCCTTCTAGCGACAGATAAACATCCCATCTGATGGTTTGTCAAACACTCCTCTCTTTCCCGCAGCCATCTTACTTTGACTCCGCCCACTCGTCTCGTGAGTCAGAGCGCCGCTGCCGGAAGTCTTTAAAGACGCAAAAACAGCACATTGATGGAATAAGAAACTTTAAGTATTTATTGTTTGATTTTATTTTTACCCCAGAGAGCCATTTTACATTATTATATAAAGTGAAAAGCCACATATGAAAAATAAAATATAAATTAATATATTTCAAATAAACAGAGGGAGTGTTTGCTCAGTTTTGCTGAAATGATGGCAGTGGCGCCTCCAGAAATTTTATCTGTGGGGCCACTGAAAATCCAGAGGAGGCACCAAAACTAAAAGCCAGAACATAATGTCAGGAAATTTTATGGGGTGCCTTTTGTAAAACTACACTACCAAAAATTACCAGCAATATTTAGCTTTATTTAGCCTTTCATAAGAAAAAAAGGGGGTACTTTTCTAAGTAATATTTTACCTTTATATTCATACATTCATAAATGTCATAGTTCCAAACTTAATATTTAATTTCCAAGCTAAATATTTAGTTTACACACTAAATATTTAGCTTGGAAATTAAATATTTAGTTTGAAAGCTAAATATTTAGTTACAACATAAATATTTCATTTGTAGCTAAATATTTCGCTTGCTAAAATTAAATATTTACAGTGTTAACTAAATATTTAATTTACAAGTTAAATATTTATTTTACAAACTAAATACTTAACTTGCAAATTAAATATTTAGTTAGCAAGCTAAATACTTATTTTACAAACTAAATATTTAACTTGCAAATTAAATATTTATTTAGCAAGCAAAATATTTAGTTTACAAACTAAATATTTAACTTGTAAATTAAATATTTAGTTAGCACTGTAAATATTAAATTTTTAGCAAGCTAACTATTTAGCTACAAACTAAATATTTATGTTGTAGCTAAATATTTAGCTTGCAAACTACATATTTAATTTCCAAGCTAAATATTTAGTGTGTCAACTAAATATTTAGTTTGGAACTATGACATTTATAAACGTATGAATATCAAGGTAAAAATGTTACTTTGAAAAATACCCCCCATGGTTTTTTTTCTTATGAAAGGCTAAATAAAGCTAAATATTGCTGGTAATTTTTGGCAGTGTAACTTTCCAAAAGGCGCCCCATAGTCATGATTAAGTTTTTGACAAACTGGAGTTAAAGAATCACATTTTGAAATAGACATTTCCACTATTTTCAGCAAACATTTTTTTAATTGAGAAAAGCTTGTTCACTACTCAAACTAATGAAGCTTGCCCTCTAATAAAAGCATACTTATAAAAACAAATGTGCATGTAACTCATTGAAACCCATCCAAATGTTGAGTATATTGGCTTTAAACTGGTTTTCTGGGTTTTGGGTCATGTTTTTAATTGCAAATAATAGATATATTTATATTTTTAAATCCTAATTGCTCCAAAAAACATGTTACTGTATGTCCATTGGGTTCTCTACTAAACCTAAATAGCAAGAGGAAATTAAAAATGCACTGCAAGCAAAAGCTTTTGACTCAAAGAAGATAAAGCTGTCTGACTAAGAAGGGGGACATCAGATGTTTAGGGGCCACTGATAGAGACTGAAGGCCTAATATTACTTGATAGAATAAACATCAGCCCTGCTTTTCATTCCAGAGTTTTAAAATCAGCTTATCTTGAGAAATTATGTCTTTCTTTGCTCAAACCATTGAAAATAAAGTAGTTCACAATCTCATGCGACATGATTTGATGTCCCTCAGAGTATGTGTTGTTAATGACTGTCAGCTACTACCTGTCTGTAAAGTAGACAGAGTTAAAGTTATGTGTTTTTCTTTGCCATCTTGAATTTGGGTGACTCCTAAAGTTAATAAGTTGTTGATGTACATCCGGTGGTTTCTTTCTGAACGTGGCATTCAAATTTGTGCAGTGCTTCATAAGATATTTTTGGAAATGCACACAACTTTTGTCAGTAGCAATAAATATCCAAACAGTCAAGTCAGGAGCAGTTCTAAGGGCRGGGCCACAGGGACATTGGCCCCAAATGAAATCTGACTGGCCCCCTGAAGCGCCCCTGTCCTGTCACTCATCTGTCCTTTGCCCAAGAGTGATGATGGTGGGTGCAGTTCCATGTTTAAACACTAGAGGCGCTAATGAGTCACAAAGCAAAGTCTGGCATGAATCAGTCATGAATGATGTCGTCTTCTCTTCTTAAGATTTGAACAATCATGCAGGAAAAGTCTTTCCACTAACAAACAATGGCGGATTTTCTTACATGCTGTGTGTTTAATCTATGTATAGTAAAAATGCATGTAAACGTTTGGAGAATATACATGTAAGATTTTTTATAATTACATTACAAGTGTTTGAACATGTGTGACTGGTTAAATTTATGCATCTTACCAAAATCAGAGGTTTGTGTACAAAGATGTTAAATAAATACTTGGCCCCTCTAAGAATACTGGGGCCCCTTGACGGCCCCTCATTCAGAAAACTCTTAGATCCGCCACTGAGTCAAGTGTGTTTAAACAACACTCAGGGTTTTCTCTTCCTTTAATTTTGCAGCGTTGCCATGCTAGGTTGAAACACAACTCATAATAAATGAAATGTACTTCTGTAAAGCAACAATTGTGACAATAACTTTGTTTAGAATCAAAATAAACATTTCCAGTTAGTGTTAGGTGTCTTTAATTTATCATTAGTTGTTTTTTTAAGAATACATCTTTAGTTTGATTCTACATCACTGACCTTTCTGACTTAAATAAATAAATATTTTTGTCTGAAACACAAACAGAAGTCTRCTGTAAACGGGTAAAAAATACAGTATAGATTTGTTTTTCTTGGCTTTCCTTATCTGGACATAAGGCCTAACAGTTGTGTTTGTTTTAGATGCAAAAGACTAAACTGAAATTGTTAAAGGAATACACAACACCCTATAGGGCCATATTTATATTTTATCCATATGACATAACTATTTTATGCACATTATTTCAATAAAACATGTTGAACAAGCATTTAGTCTTTTTCCATTGTCATATGAAAAAATATATGCCTATGATTAACATTTTATTCTACATGCATTAGTTTTTACTTAAGACTCAGGAGAAAATACATATGAATAGAAAATACTCACGTTTCATTTTACAGATTTAGTTTAAAACTATCATCTTTCTGGTTACTGACTGCTCCATGTGATTTGGCCTCTTGTGTTTTCTAGGTGAGGAGAGAATTCCCCGAGCACTTTCTGACATCTGTTGTTGTTTCCTATAGAGACCAGCATCACTAGGCAGTGCTCAGGCTGATCTGGTTCATGCCTAATGCAAAGACCAAACCCTGAGCTGCAGGGGGAACACTTGATTTTAAATCAAGGTCATGCTGACTTTAGCCTAAACCTTTGGAGGATGGAWAAAGCAGGCAGCAATGCCAGAAGAAGCCAGTGGCAAAAGCTGTTCAGATGGACGTCTGTGCAGAAAATGAGTGAAAGAAAGGATTGTTTCAAAGAAGAAGAGAAGCAGAACAACTGTCTGAACCTGAAGCCAAAATTCAAGTGAGTATTAAATTATTTAAACATTATTTATCTGATATCAATCTTCATTATGAGGACTCAGTAACTCAGTGATCAGTGGTCTTGAAATTCTGACATTTGCCAAATTATCCAGATTGATTGCTGTGGTGACCCCTGCAGAACGGAGCAGTGG
>NW_013953352.1:0-216 GCF_001266775.1 Austrofundulus limnaeus
GACATAGGTAGGTAGTGAGTCAGGAGGAGTTGGGATTCGGACTGTGTGGATTGAGGTTAGTCCACAGTCCAGTGAGTCTATGGAGAATGAGTCTCTATATATTAAGAGGGTCTGACGAAGTTTTTGTCTTTCTTCATCAGTTGCAAGTGCGTCTGCTTGAGCAACCACTTGGTCTATTTGGGATTCGACTGACACTGGTGTCGACTCAGGAGAAGG
>NW_013953352.1:5043-5761 GCF_001266775.1 Austrofundulus limnaeus
AAGAAAGAAAAAAAATTGAAAAAAAAATTTTTTTTTCAAAAATATATATATTTTTTTGTTAAGTTATTTAAATGTTTTTAAAAACACATTAAAACAACTTCCTTACTGTTTAAAGAACTTAATTGTATCAAAGAAGCTCTTAATTTTGTTTAATTTGTATTTAAACAAGATTTTCTGAATTGATGCTGTTGGCACAGATTTGCCTCCATACATGCAATGTATTTTGGCCCAGCTTAAAATAAGTTGCAGCTGCGGTATTCTTTCGTTCGTCCACCAGGTGGAGACGTCTCTCGAGGGCTACGTCTGCGTGATGACGTCACGACGTCGTCTTTGGGAACTGTAGTTCTTATTTCGAGTCTGTTGGGTCAAAATGGCGGCCATTTTGTAGTCAAAACAAAGTTATACGCTGTGGCTTTTGAGGAAGTCAGGCGCTGTTCTGTTGGGCGACTGACTTGTTTCAGTATGAGCAGCGGGGTGCAGCTTCAGGCATGCAAAATGACACAGCTTTAAAAAAAATAAAAACACAGCTTTACTTTGCAAACAGCTAACAGCTTTTCATGCAAACAGCGAAACACAGCTTTTAAATGCAAACAGCGACTCAGCTCAGCGGCTGACAGCAGCTTTCAGCGCAACGGCTGGACACAACAGAATTTCGACAGCTTCAGTTCTGCCTTTCAAAAATAGGTCGCCTTACGCAGTAGCGACTTTAAACTCAGGA
>NW_013953352.1:5835-6787 GCF_001266775.1 Austrofundulus limnaeus
GCAGCGAGGCGCGCGGAGCAGGGCAAAACTGCTTAGTGCGCGCGACTTTAAAGTTCAGGAAAGATCTGTTTTGACTCGGTTTTTAGTCAAAACTCTTAGACAGGTGATCACAGCAGCGTGTGACCACACTCAACGCGAATGGAGGCGCACGAAGGCGCTCTGGCGTGCGGTAGCGTGAGAAACTGCTCAGGTGCGCGGAGGCCCCTTTTTTTTTTTTTCAAGCAGCTTGGAGAGGAACACAAAAGGGCGCTTTGGCGCAGGACGCGGCACGCGTAAAATGTTACCAAATTGATACTCTGTCAAGAGTTAAATTCATCTTACTTTTATCCTTCTTTTAAAGATAAAATCTTCCAAAACAACGATTGATTAATTCGTCTTGAGGAACGTGGTGTAACTTTGGTTCTCTCCTGCTATCACAGCTGAAGAGGTACCAAGCTATTATGGTTTAGAAAACAAGTTAATTTTTCAACTTTTTCCTTAAACCTGTCGACTTTCAAAAATGCGCGATATTATAAACAGGACTTGGTTCTCTGTTTATATTTCATGAAGAAGAGATTCGGTCGTTTTTTTCTTTCTGACGTCTGTAGCTAAATAAAAACATAAAAAAATAATAAAGGTTTGCGCATAGGTTGGAGGGGAGGAGAGAGAAAAGGAAAAAAAAAGAAAAAGAGTCGTCAACGACGCGTCCGTCTTGACGGTGTTTTTTATTCTTTTAGCGATGTAACGTGATATCGTAGATTAAAAATGTCCACCATTTTTAATAATTGATATAAGCTGTACACTCAGAGAATAACATGAAGAAAGGTTTGGGTTTATTTGTGCATTATTATCGGATTCGTGTCTTTTCTGAGCCTCGGACGGGAGCACCAAAAATAATATGTAGGGATATGCTGGTTGTCGATGTTATGGACAACACTAAATCATAAATACCTCGTAATTATTAGCATAACAA
>NW_013953352.1:7744-14108 GCF_001266775.1 Austrofundulus limnaeus
ACAGTACATTGTTTGACATGATTGAGTCACGTAGAACATACAATAATTCCTTTTTTTTATATCAGAATGAGAAATACAGAAAAGCATACGTTCATGGTGTAAGTATAAAACCAGTCTTTTGGGGGCGCTGTAATACCATAAATGAGGTGGTATGTAAACGATTGCTTTGATGCTGGCTTGGGTGTTATATATCCACAGGGAGTCTGGCTTAAAAAGGCTTTTTCTCACTAGCAGACCCATACGGCCAGACACCGTGTCTGCGACGATGTTTGAGTTCTGTATGATAAGCGGCCATTTTGAGTACATCAAAGGTTCTTAAACAGTACTCAAATAGCAGGAGGTCTGTCGTATCCTGTTGTTATCTTTACCACTTGTAGGTAGTAAACATTGCTTGGGGTAAATGATCAAATCACTATTCTCTCAGTAGGCATGAGACAGAATAATGCTTTGGGCCAAAGTCTTGAGGTGAACAAAGTTTGGATTTGACGTTCCAATCCAAGTTACTGCTACACAATATAGTGTCAGACCAGGGTCCTCAGTTTATCTCAGGTTTTTGGAAAGAGTTTTGTACCATGCTTGGCATCTCATTGAGTCTTTATTCAGGATATCACCCTCAGACTGACGGTCAGACAGAGAGAGCCAATCAAGAGCTGGAGATACGCCAAAGTATCTTGTGCGGCAACGACACTACCAAGTTGGCTATGAATCTCTCCCTGGTTGAACATGTACTCAACTGCCTGCCATCAAGTTCCACAAAGCTGTTATCCTTCTATGTGGTCTATGGATTCCAGCCGCCAGTGTTTTCTGCCCACGAAAGAGCAGCCCAGGTTCCCTCAGCCCATCAAGCAGCCCTTCGATGTCAGAGAGCTTGGAGAGTCGCCAAGAAGGAACTGGTAAAGTCTACCCTCGTGGCTACCAGAACTGCCAACAGGTGAAGGACTCCTGCCCCCCAGTACCAGGTGGGCGATCGAGTGTGGCTTTCTACTAAGGACTTACCGCTGAGGGTAGACTGCCGTAAACTGGCTCTTCGTTTCGTGGGACCCTTCCCTATCTCCAAGATGATCAACCAGGCAGCTGTCAGACTCAGACTCCCAGGCTTCACGATTTTGACACTGCCTGTCCAGATCTAGTTCCAGTGTAGTTTTATTATTTTATTTCATGTTCCAGTTTACCTTCATAGTCTTGTTCCCAAACTTTCAGTTACATTCAGCTCCTGCTCATTGCTCTTGCCCCTCCCGCCATAGAAACTTAAATCAAGCTCATTTCACTCACCTTTTCCCAGCAGTGTTTAACTCAGTCTCACTCTCCAGCTCCCCGCCTGATTACCATCAGCCTTGCCTATGATTCTCCAGCATTCATATCCCTTGTTCTGCTCTTGCCTCATGTCCCCGACCTTGCTCATGTCTCCTGGTTTCATGTCTCCTGCCTCAGGCCCTGTCGAATCCCTCCTGCCATCTGCTCTCACGGTAATGACCTTTTTCAGTCTTTTGGATTTTTGTCTCTCGCCTGCTCCCTGAACGGTACCGTGCCACATCGGACCTCTTGGATGTCGACCTTGGAACGCACCTCTGGATCAACACCTCAGTCATCTCCCTCAAACCTGGTAACGTCCTCTGATCACCTGTTATGACCCTTGCCCTGTTTTTGACTTTGAGTAAGTCCAGCGATCCATTCGCTCTTCCTGACAACACAGCCCGGAACCAAAGCACATCTGCTGTTGTTTCTACCCAGTTCTCATCTCAGCAGGAAAGGTTGGTGATCTTTTTTCTCACAAATAACATTGTGTTCATAACCCAACTTAATCTTGAGATTCTGTATCCAGAACTGTCGACCCCGGATTCCGGTCCCAACCTTCCAGCAAAATTTTCTAACAATAAACTTGTTAAAACTTTGACTTTGTGAGGCGGGGCAAGATGGCAGAGGAGTAAGACGTGTGTCGCGTGGGCTCCTGCTCCGACTTGGTCTGTTTATGGTTCTCTACTAAATCTCCATGCTGTTTTGAGCATTTGGTTTGTCCGGACTCGATCCCTGAGTGATTCTTGCTTGGAAGAGTAGAAGAATGGCGACAAACTCGAGGAAAGGCAAACATTCTAGCTCTGCGGCTGTTAGGCCCGATGCCGCCTCGGAGCACACTGCATCTGAAGCCGGATTTTTGGCGCCCCCTTCTCCCTCCCGTGGTGAGGTGGACGCACTCTCCTTGAAGTCTGACATTCTTGCCGCTATGAAAAACCGATCTCTCAGCTGTGATCAAATCCGAAATAAAAGCGGCTTTGGCTGAAGAGTTTATTCTTATTAAAGGAGAGCTACAAGCGGTGAGAGCGGAAGTGGCTAACGGTACAATGCTACTATGCGCCGACCTGGACCACCTTAAGCAGAGCGTAAAAGAGGTGGAGGACGGCTTGTCAACGTGGTCCGATGAGGTTGGTTCTCTGCGCACCACCGTCTTGGAACTGAAAGAAGTCGATGGCTCAAAAAGAATTGTGACGATATGGAAGGGCACATGAGAAGGTGCAATTTGCGGATTATTGGAGTTCCTGAGATACCAGAATCCAGCTCCACTTCAGCAGTGGCTAAACTGCTAGCAGAGGTTCTACAGATGGATAAAGAGCCACTGGTTGACCGAGCAGATCACTCTCCAAGTGGGAACAAGTCAGGCGATAAGTCGCGGGTTATTGTTGCTAAGCTCACTATTATCAAGAATGTGTGGAAATATTGCGTCGGGCGCGGAGCCGCGGCCATCTTTGTTTTAAGGAGGCACCGATTATAATCACATCTGACTACACGGCGGCTGTGGCCAGGGCTCGGGCGGTGTTTACGGAGGTGAGAAGGCTTCTTCACAACCGATGAGATGTTCGCTACGGCTTGCTTTTTCCTACACGGCTCCACATCTCTCATGGGAGGAAAACAAGGAGTTCCTGGATGCCAATAAAGCAATGGACTACATTAAAAAGAGGATCATCTCGGCGAGGGACAGCAAGGACCGGCGTTGACCTCAGGTCAAATCCTCATCGATCCATTATGACTGTCAGGTTGTAATGAACCTTCCAACTTTATGTCCTGTGCTATATCTTGATTTAATTTTAGACTTTATTCCGAGGGACAACATTCCTCTTTTTGTTCTATGTACGAGAGTTTCACCGGGGGTCTGTCCAGATCTTGGTTAGTGATTTATTTATCAGTGCAGCAAGGAGCATAAACAGTAATTATATTTTAAAGTAAGGGAACCTCTTTTTATTTTTTTGTTATTGTTATTTAGTTGTGGCGAGAGTTCAGGCAGGCAGTTAAGTCCCCCAGTATAAGCACAAATGTGTGGATTTTTTGTTTCTTGGGCTCTCCGTGTTTTTTTAGGAGAAAGGGGTGGGACTTTACCGGATCTATTTGTTTTGAGAATGTCTTTTTCAGGTTATTTTTTTGTGATGGTTTGTGGATGTTGTACTACAGTCCGATTGACCACATATGAGCAGTTCTAATATTAACAGGTTCATCAACAGTCACCCAGTTAACTGTGTGAGTTGGAATGTGAAATCCCTCAATGGTCCAGTGAAATTTAGGAAAGTTATAACACATTTAAGACAACTTGATGCTAATATTGCTTTTTTGCAGGAGACCCATTTGTGTAAGGCAGACAGTGCAAATCTAAGCAGGCGCTGGTCTGGTCAGGTGTTTCAGTCTAATTTCCAATCTAAATCGAGAGGGGTAGCCATCTTAGTTAGTAAACMGGTGCAATTTACGGCATCCAGTGTTAAAACGGATGCTGCTGAACGTTATGTTATTGTGGTGGGAAAACTATATGCACTTCCTGTCATTTTAGTTTCGGTATATGCTCCAGATTGGGATGACCAAACACTTTTTAATACACATTTTTCAAATTTACCTAATATTTCAACACATAATCTCATAAYTGGGGGAGATGTGAACTGTGTGCTATCATCCCTCGATCATAGTACAGTGGGGAGGATCTCTCTTTCTAAATCGGCCCAGTCAATTAATTCATTTCTTAACACTTATGGAGTGGTTGACGTGTGGCGTTTTCGAAATCCGACCCTGAGACGGTATTCGTTCTTTTCCCCTGTTCATAAGAACTATTCTCGGATTGACTACTTTCTCCTTGATAAACAGATTTTACCTTTAGTGAGTGAATGTGATTATGGAGCGATAGTCATTTCTGATCATAGTCCGCTCATAATGAAACTGAATGTTGCTGTTACGCAATTGGTCTATCATCCTTGGTGACTTAATCCGATACTTTTATCTGACGAAGACTTAGTTGATATGCTTGCTTCTGAAATTAAGCTTTTTATTGATGTTAATCAGACTCCTGGGATGCCACTTAGCACTGTTTGGGAGTCATTAAAGGCTTACCTGAGAGGTCAAATAATCTCTTACTGTGCAAATAAAAATAAGAAAAACATTGAACGGCTAAAATCGCTAACAGATCAGATTTTACARTTAGACAGGGAATGCTGCCATGCYTTTACACAAGACTCACTTAAGAAACGTACATTACTCCAAACAGAGTTTAACATCTTATCTACCCAACAGGCCGAATATTTAATATCCAAATCTATGCTACTATGAGCATGGTGAGAGGGCTGGATGCCTTCTTGCACAGCAGCTACGGCAGCGCTCAGCTAAACAGGATAGCTCAGCAATAAGTGATAGGCATGGTGTAAAATGTGAGAATGCAGGAATTAATCTGTGTTTCAGCAAATTTTACCAAACTCTGTCTACCTCCGAAGCCTCACGTAACCCTACTGAATTGGATGATTTTTTTAAAGATATTAAAATCCCCTTCACTAAGTTCTGACCTACCTAATGATTTGGAAAGAGATTTCTCTTCAGCTGAGAWAAACTCTGCAATTAAAAACATGCAAAATGGAAAATCTCCAGGACCAGATGGTTTCCCGGCAGAATTCTTTAAGAAATTTTCGGATCTACTTTCTCCCCTGTTGTTATCAGTTTTTGAGGAATCCTTGGCTACACAATTATTGCCACTGTCTATGCATCAGGCAGTAATTTCCTTGATTTTAAAGAAGGATAAAGACCCCTTGAGCTGCAGTTCACATCGCCCAATATCTCTTTTAAATACTGATGTAAAAATTCTTACGAAGATGTGGCAAAATGAGTCGAACAGATTGTCCCCACAATTGTCTCACCTGACTAGACCGGTTTTATTAAAAATCGTCAATCCTTCTTTAATATCAGGAGGTCGTTTAATGTGCTGTATGCTTCTGCTCCATCCGGTCACAATTGCAATGAAATTTTAATCTCGCTGGACGCCGAGAAAGCGTTTGACCGGGTGGAGTGGAACTATCTTTTTAAGACCTTGGAGATGTTTAACTTTGGTCCTAAATTTGTTTCATGGGTGAAGCTGGTATATACCTTGCCACTGGCAGCAGTACGCACTAACAGTAATCTATCCAGCTATTTTGAATTGGAACGTGGTACGAGGCAGGGGTGCCCACTCTCGCCACTCTTATTTGCAATCGCGATTGAACCACTCGCAGTGGCTTTACGGAACAGCCCTAAGATTAAAGTATCAATCGGTTTGGCACTGAACATAAAGTTTCCTTATACGCTGATGATACTCTTCTTTATATCGCAGATCCCTTGTCTAGTATTCCTGAATTACTTCTTTTACTTCAAAAGTTTGGAAACATATCTGGGTAAAAGGTTAACCTTCAAAAAAGTGAATTGATGCCTGTGACCCCAATAGAAGAGCAGCATATGGGTCCAGGTCCTTTCAAAATTAGCTCTGCCAAATTTAAATACCTTGGTATTTGRATTACTCACAGTCACAAAGATCTTTATACAGCAAACGTTCTGCCTCTCCTGGTGAACCTTAAGAAGGACATCGCTACATGGGCATCCCTGCCTCTATCCCAGGGGGTAGAATCAACATGATCAAAATGACAATATTGCCCAAATTGCTTTATCTATTTCAGAGCATGCCAGTGTTCCGCACCAGGACTTTCTTTACAAATTTAAATAGTGAATTGTCATCCTTTATTTGGAATAAAAAGCAGCCACAGATAGGCAGTAAGATGTTACAGTTACCCCATGGTCTTGGTGACTTGTCACTCCCCAACTTTTTATATTACTACTGGGCGGCTAACATTAGAGCTTTACTGTACTGGTTGCGAGAGGACAATCCTGTTCCTACTTGGGTAAATCTAGAGAGGACAATCCTGTTCCCACTTGGGTAAATCTAGAGAGGAATTCAGTTACGTCTCTCTCTCTCTCTCTCTCTCTCTCTCTCTCTCTCTCTCTCATTGAATTAGCATTAAAAAAGGATGTTGGAACATTTTCTTTGGTACATTACAATACATCACATCCCAAACAGGAAATATTAAAACCTGCAGAC
>NW_013953352.1:15218-18597 GCF_001266775.1 Austrofundulus limnaeus
CTATAAATTAATATTAATTTATTTGATTTTGTAAATCAATCTTATTTATTTTAGATCATCTTAAATTCCTGAGTACGTTCACTTATTGCGTGGCCTCGTATTTTCACAGAAGTTGTTCGTCCTTAAACAGAAGAATCTGTGAATTTACTCACAACTTTGTGATGAGAGGTGTAGGTCATATCCCCACAAGGGGAACCAATTTCCAGCATTTCCATTTACATAAACTAATGACAGTAGCCAATGCTTTGTTTCAATTTAAACTTGAAAACCAAGAAATGTATTCCTAAATAATTTTATGAAAAATAACTGGCTTAAGCACTGAAGAGTTACTGTCTGTGCACAATAGATGTAAAATCTATTTGAATACGACACCATTAAAAATAAATTCTAGAGCATTTTTTTGTTGAAAGATTAGGGACTCATAGCTATTTTGGTCAAAACTTCTTTTAGTCTCATGCTAAATTGTCAGATTTTATGCTCGACTGTCTAGCCGACAATCTGTTGACAAAATCTGGTTGTCCACCAAAACTTCTGGTCTTTCGAAAAATGGCAAAATTGTCAAGAAATATGTAATTTAATAAATATAAATTGTTCTGTAGACAAAGTTTACAATGTACAAATGTTCTCAGACATCCAGTTTCAGGAGCTATTTGAGTAGAATTTCCTTATTCTTCTCCTCATATTATTCTTTGACATCAGACTTCACAAAGAGAGGCAGACTGAGTATTTAAGGCTCAGAGATTGAAGCAGCAAAAAATATTCGGACTGAAAATTTTTCTACACTGAAGAGGTTATCCAAATATCCCTCCGCAACACCACCCAGTACCCCACATTCATGAGCTTTTTCCTGCACACAGCTCAAAGGTTTTCATGTAAAGTTGAGTATACTGTGTACATGACCTTGGTAAAAGTACACAGTAATGTTCTCTAATAAAGTGTGGAAGTCGTAATAAGAATTTAACCTGCAATATTTAGATGTTCATGACAGATGACTTTCTGAAGAAAGAGGGATGATTCAAACAGCTTTTCTCTAATTTACTTTTAGTGATTTCAGCTAAGTTGTCTGTTATACTGTATGTATTATAAAAACATCAATGTGGTTCTAAATTCGTTCAGCACAAAACAGCAACAACACCTTGTTGCTAAATCACAGTTAAATTCAGCAAATATTTCTGATAAACAAACATCTGAAGCTGACTCACAACAAACTCTAGGATTTTAGGGGAAACAAACTCAAACAAACACACATCTGTGTGGGGTATATAAATATTCTTCTTTAATATTATTATAGTGTTTATAAGAGTATGCTGCTACAGGGCTGCTCCTCTAAGAATCAGGAGTTAACATGCAAGTTGCACATCTGTAAGATAATAACTACACTCTAAATGTCCATTAATGTTTAAATAATACAAAGATTTTAGACTCTGAAGTGCCGTGCTGGTCAGAAGTGCACTGCAGGTGGAGATATAGTCAAGCTGCCTCTGAGCCTCTGCTTCAAAAACAACAGTCAGGTAATTTCTTGCAGTTTTGTTGTGCATGTGAACGCACGGCATTACGGAAGAAAGGTGCTTTCAAAAATATAATATATATAAAATACACAATCCTCGGTGGAAAATAGCCAGGGAAGCACTGACAGCAGTCTCAGGAGTGAGCACCTGCCCTCGTCACCCACTGTCAGTCAGACAGCATAACCCGCTCTGCTCTGCTCTGATTGAGTGAGACTGTGTTTCTATCTATTGATTGAAAAAAAGATGTCAGTTTAGAATCTTGACGTCTAAGAAGTTTTTTTCCTCATTCATTTTTAGAAATTACGGTCAATTGTCGCGCAAGAGAACTTTATTTTGCATCTTTTTTTTCTTAGTTGTCAACCAGACAACCAGGAGGCAGGATCTGGTTGTCCGAAATGAAAATAGGTTGTCTCAGACAACCTGCTTTATGTCGACCCCTGCAGAGTATGTGATGTAAACAGGGTTGGAAAGTAACTACTTGCATGTAACAGAGTCAAAGATTTTATTAGAAAATAAATTAATTCTAATCCATTATAGTTACATTAAAAACTATGTAAACAAAATTACAACATAGCTTCATTAAGGCAAAGCTCAGAGAAGTGGCTTTGCTTGTGTAAGAAACAGTGACCAAGTAAAAAAGATCCCTGCTTTCTAACACTAAACGTAAGAAACAGTGACCAAGTAAAAAAGATCCCTGCTTTCTAACACTAAACTCACCAGAGACACAGTTATGCTTCTTCAGCTTACAAAGCAGAACTTTGTCTCACACTGTAGATAGATTCTGTGTTATCACCTTCCTCTCTGCTCTACAATCCCGAGGCGTCACTGAGACGAAAGCAAATTATGTTTGACAAACACTCTTGTTTTGTTCGCCGTTCATGGCAAGTTAGCCCAAACAGCAGATATCAGATCAAAGACAATATTTTTCATAAGCCTCCCCAACACACACACACACGCGCACATACCCCTTTCCTCGCAGGCAGATGAGCTGTGATACTGCTCCCATGTTTATCCCATTAGGGTCGACAGCACATCTGATTATGCAAGTTTTGTTTTTAGACATATATTTGAAATAAGAATAAAGATACTTATGTGCACATGTGGGTTTGTGAAAAAAATGTGAAAAAAATGGGTTTGTGCATGTTTCTCTGCAAATCCATTACTGAATTACTCTATCAAAAACTACTACAAATACTACAATGTAGTAGTACTTTTCATGGTGTAAAGGCGTGTTTTTCTCTGCACAGTTAGCCAAGCAAATGAAACCACAACAAAACTGCATTTATTTTTTCATTTTTTAAAACGTCATGTCTGGCAGTGTGGCATTCAGAATTGTGCCATGAGTGTCAAAGTGAGGCACAACAGATTTACTTTCACAAGCGGAGCATTGTGGCTTTCACCATGATGTTCCACTTGATATATACACAGTATGAAGGTATATATACAATTTTATTAAAAATGCTTAATGGACACAGAGATGAAAAAGAAAGGAAGAAAGATGGGTAAAAAGGATTAAAGGGAAAGAAGGAGATAGGAGTAGAGGAGAGAAAGCATCATAGAGAAAATGCAAATCAACACCCTATTAGTCTGCCTCTACCTGCAGAAAGAAAAAATAAAACCGTGAAACCTCTGCAACAAACATTATATGCATATATATTTACAATTATAACATTATAACACTTCCCCTAACTGCGGCAACAAGTGCCAGTTTGTGAAAGTAGTTTGTCATGCCTCTAGTTGGCAGGGTCACTTAAAGCTGCTGTATGTAGTTTCTTGGGAACCCAAAAACTTAGAAAAAATTTGAACAGAAACAACATTGTAGTCCCTCCCCCTGCTCTCAGCTCCCCTTCCTAGGCTCCTCCCCCACAGCA
>NW_013953352.1:22301-25523 GCF_001266775.1 Austrofundulus limnaeus
ACACACACACACACACACACACACACACACACACACACACACATATATTCTGGTGAACTCTGAGACAAATTTGCACTTTAGATTTAGCTTCCGCTAAGTTTCGTAGGCAAATGTACTCTAGAACTTGTGGAGCTAAATGATTTTACTAGCGCTTTAGAATTTGTGCAACTGACTTTTGAATGAAAGTTTTTGTTGATTGGGCTAAGTATACAGGAGTTACAGATGAAAATGTTTTACCCCTTATACTAGTGCCACCTATAGGTAGACCGATCTAGTTTTTCATTATTAGATACCAGTTAGTGTACACTATTTTGCCATAAAAAACCTTCTCAAAATCTGATTATTTTCAATTCATGACTGATTTTATGAAATTTTTCAATTAAGACATTCTAGGCCAGTGCTATTCAACTGGCGGCCTGCGGGCCACATCCAGCCCGCGAGTGACCAAAATGCGGCTCGCCAATTGGTTCATTCGTCTCTTAAGCCCAAACCCCCAGGTTTCTACTTTAATTCCTATAAGTTTTTTTTAGTTAAACATGAACATGTTTGCTTTCTACAGGAAAGTCAGAGTCTTGGCTAGAAACTGGTAAAAAAAAAAACTTTTCTATGAATATCTAAGACAAGTAAAACGAGAAGCAATTGAAGATAAAACTTTTTTTCAAACCACAAACAAAAAACAAACTAACAAAAACACACACCCCTGAGAACCCTCCCATCCCTCCCCACCTATTCCGGATTTACTAACAAAACATAAATACATCTTGAATTCATGTATCAGACAATACAAGGCACAGGTTTGTGTACAAAGAACCAACATTTGACCTTTACACAAAGTTATCTGCAGAAATTTTTTCCACGTGGGATGTAAATGGCTGTCAGATGTCAAAGAATTTGTTTACATATCCCCTAACAGTATATTTAATCTTCTCTAAATGAATGTAAGAYATAACTTCTCTTAACCAATGACCATATAATGGAGGATGTGGATCCTTCCAACGAAGAAGAATAAGTCTTCTAGCCAGTAGATAGCAGAAAGCTAACACCGTCCTCTGATGTTTACTGAAGGAAGCCTCTGCTGGAGCCACCCCAAAAAGAGAAATGAGTGGTGATGGATGAACAGTTCGTCCAAATAGTACTGAAAAGGTATCAAAGATGCCTTGCCAGTATCCATGTAACTTTGGACAGGACCAGAATGTGTGCAGAGGTGTGGCAGGAGATTGTCCGCAGCTATCACACGTCGGATCCAAGCCCTTTTTGAATTTGCACAATCTGTCCTTAGACCAGTGTAGACGATGTACTACCTTGAATAATTTTTTGCCAAACTGTGTCTGATATGGATTCCTCCAAGTCCATCTCCCACTTGCCCTTCAAAGAATCTAAATTGGAGTCAGAGAATGAGCTGAGCAGAGAATAAACTCTACTCATAGAGCGTTTTGTTACAGACTTACACATCAAAATCTCATCTATAAGAGAAGTTGGCGGCGTAGAGGAAAACATCCAGAGTTTGACAATACAAAATGTCTCAGTTGTAAATACCTGAAGAAGTGTGACTTATGGATGTCAAATGTCTGTGCTAACTGTTCAAATGAGGCAAACTTATTGTCTATATAAAGATCATTTAGAGAAGTTATTCCCTTTAAAGTCCAGGTATTGAAAACAGAGTCCATTAGTGAAGGAGCAAACATATAGTATTTGATACTGGAGCAGACAATAATAATTCTGTACTTTTAAGCGACCTACTGCACTGATTTCAGATTTTTATTGTGTGAGTTACAACCGGATTAGAAGTATAAATTGAGATTGGTTGATTAAACGGTAACCGGGAGCAAAGTAAAGCAGAGAGAGAACTCGCCGTAAGTGATTTCCTCTCTAGAATTACCCAAGTAGGAACAGGATTGTCCTCTCTCAACCAGTACAGTAAGGCTCTAATGTTGGCCGCCCAGTAGTAATATAAAAAGTTGGAGAGTGACAAGCCACCAAGACCATGGGGTAACTGTAACATCTCACTGCCTATATGTGGATGTTTTTTATTCCAAATAAAGGACGACAATTCACTATTTAATTTTGTAAAGAAAGTCCTGATGAGGAACACTGGCACGCTCTGAAATAAAGTAATTTGGGCAATATTGTCATTTTGATCACGTTTATTCTACCCCCCAGGGATAGAGGCAGGGATGCCCATGCAGCGATGTCCTTCTTAAGGTTCTAAGATAAAACTTTTAAAGTGAAAATAAAATTGGTTTAAAAATTTGGCGAATCACAATTACATTTATTTACATTATGACTTTAATTACTGGATGTTTGGCCCCTGTGCCATTGGTCTGCATTAACTGTGCCCCCCCAAAGCAATTTAGCTGAATAGCCCTGGTCTAGGCCATGTCCACTTTATTTGTGCATACAGTATTTACATTTTAGTTTTAGTGTCTGGGTGAGGAATATTTGACAAGCCATTTTGCATGAAAAATCTTTATGATTTTTAGCACCCCTACACCTCAATGGTTTTTAAATTTTGGTCATCTAACTTAGAACTGACTCATGTAATATTTGTATGATTTTCATCTGATTAGTTGCTATTGCTTTGAAAATATCACAGAATTTCTATTTAGCTAACTTGTCTTAGCTATTTGCCTAGGCATAACTCACATACTTATACTTGCCCGTTAAAACTTGAAATCAGCATACTAACTAGATAGGATTGCGAGCTTTGTGGCAATTGAACTTTAAACCTTTGAAAAGCTAAAATTATTTTTAGCAAATTTTGCACTGTAGAAAATATTTTGACAGAAATGGGTATGGCTTATACCATGTGTTGTGGCCTAATTATTTCTATCGCCTTGACACTGTCCACTGTTCATATCTTGTCCTCTGGACGTCATCATCAAGTTGACCTACTTTAACGTATCAGGATGAGGTAGGTTATGATTGGTTGGTCATTATCACATGATGTTAGCTGACAGTATATCATTGCTTGGCAGCCAATGACCGGGGGGGCGGGCACATCCACCCATCCAAAAGACTTCCTGATTGTTTTCTGTTTCATGTCTGCCCATTAATAAATGACTTTATGAACATACCCGCAAGACCATTTGTCTTTTTAACACCCTTTCGCCGTGTTTCTGCCAATCTTGCCACGACAGTTTATTGGTTTATTGGTGTTGTCAACTATGGAAGCTTCCGGGGACGAAGAGCGCTCGCTAGCGGCCGGTCGTTTGTCGCTAACAT
>NW_013953352.1:25775-29002 GCF_001266775.1 Austrofundulus limnaeus
GTTTTCCATTTGCTGTTTCAGAGTGAAACAGGGTAAGCTAAGAAGTCAGATTAGAAGGCGGCCGCCGGACTTCCATTTTAAGGAAGTTTATACGTAGTGCATTGGTAGGCACGAGTTGACAGTTATGGGACAGGGTATGTCCACCACTCAGCCCTCGGTAGCACCGGACAGCCTTTGTGCTGAAGCTATGGTCCGGCCACAAYGGGTGAGCTAACGTTTTCATTAGCACGTTATGCTAAACAGCTGCGGCTAATATTTCAGGCCGTACACATTGAAATTATAAATTTTAGACGCTGATCTGGTCTTTCTGAGGCTGTAATGACACTAGCTGAGTGTAGGTGTGGGAACGCTTCATTCCGCACCGAGTTTAAAAGCAGAGAGCTTAGCTTTCTGGTTTTTATGTAGCCTGGATGACAACTGGGTTATCCACGGTGAGTTTCAGGCAGGTTAATAGCTGCCGTCTTGTTTCTCAATTGAGGAGACATTTTGTAAGCTAGGGGTCTTTCACCGTGACCGCGGTGCCGACATATTGTTTTAGAATGTCGATTAAGTAGGGCAGAGGTGCCCGAGTTTTCAGTCGCAGAATGTGACCAGACAGGCTTTCATTTCGAGACCAGGCTAACAAAGATGGCGCTGGCAGCGGGGAACCTGTGTCTGCGGGTGTGATGTCGTCATAGTTGGTTTTACTGGGGACCAACGTGATTCAAATGTTAAAATCAATAACTGATAAAAGTTTGTCTGTCCGTGAATCATTTTTACTAATCACTAATACTTAATGGAGCGCATTTGGCAGCTGCTGTGTTCGGCCGTGCAATGCCTCCTCCTAGCAGGGGCGGCTCGGTGGGGGCCTTTGGCCAAGGGCCCGGTCATTTCCCCCTCCCTGCCGCAAGCTGTGTTTTGAAGAGGACGGTGCGTGCGGGCAGCAGACAGGCCATTTTGTTTGTTTCCTGCTCCATTAGACCCCTGACTTGCGTGAAAACGGATACGCTTACTTACTAACTCAGGGTGAAGTGTGAAAATTGTGTCATTTGAAGACAAAGAAGTGATACTTCAATTTATGAAACTTTTGGGAAAAATGTCATGGGCTGAACTGTTTTATTTTTATTTTTTTATTTTCATTTGTTGGTCTTCTGTTTCAAATGATTCAGTCAGTGCTTTTATTTCAAAATGAAGATTTGATCATTCTCCCTCAGGTGAGGGAGAGGTTTGCTGTTTTGTTTCACCTTTTGAAATGAGATGCAGAGTTAAAAGGGAAACATATGTCTCATTCTAACCTGAACACTGGTTTACATGCCATTTAAATATATAAATGAAGTATTTCTAACTTCTTGGAGGAAGTAGAAGAAGGAACAAGGTGATTATTATTTTTCTTCTTTCTTTATTTTATTTTTTATCTGAGATTTAAATTATTTAATGATGGAGCAGCATTTTAAGGGCATTAAAAAGTGTTCTAATGCCTGACATTTTACTGAGAAGCTGCTTGRATTAAATAGAACTGTTTCATTGATAATATCTTGTTTTGTTTTGTTTTTGTGTGTGTGTTGTTTTTCATGTGATGGGGGAGTGTTCCTTGATGGTCGTCTGCTCTTTCTGCGTTCCACTCCGGCCACCGGAGACCCGAAGATCTGGACTGACAACGGACATTTTAGAGAAAGGACAGAGTTTGCTGAGGCCAGCACTGAGATGTCAAGCCAGAACAATGAAGGCCTCCCGTCCTGACCAGCAGAAGCTGCTCTTCACCTACAGGGAGCTTGAAGGTGGCTGCAAGACAACATCTAGCGGGTGTCCACCTTTTCACCCAGCACCATAACCTGAGATAAGGTGGGCCACGTCTGACGTGTTTGTCTAACACTGATCCAACCCACTACCCACCCCCCACCCTGCACAACATGAACAGCAGCAAAACACTTCAAGATCCAGGTGGCTGTTTTATCTGTCCAGCTGCAAAGAGACTGTGTGAAAGATTTGAAACAAAGCTTCGAAGAGACTGTGTCTCAGAGCCAGCAGCTGGTTGCTACATTTCATCACCTATTCTTCATGTGACAGCCTGAACGTTGAATAAGTATGTTTTTTGCTGTTTCTGATAAGCTGTTCCATCAGTCAGCTTGAGTGATCATCATCAGACTGTTGGGAGGAGGAGAGACATGGGGGTGGAGCGAAGCTCCCTGGGTGGAATGCCACGGCATAATGTGCACACCTGTGACCGATGGGATGGGTTCTGGACTCCAAGATTCAACTGCAGACAAAAGTGATGACCACATCTGGCCGGGGTTTCTGGTGAGGGGGAGTGGAGAGCAGATTGAGGGGACGGCCAGCTCACCCCCTCATGGAGAAGAGATGAGTGAAAACACACACACACAAAAGCTTATATATGCTCTGTGGATAAAGCTTTTCCTTTCTTTTGTCAAGCAAAGCCATAGCTGCTCTGAAATTGTGAACTTTGACAAAATATAATGTTGACCAGAACTACCTGGCATAATTTTTGGTCCTATAACCCTTTTTGTTTCTGTGTTTTTGTTTTCTATGAGGAGATGGCCTCTGCCCTTCGGCTTGCCTGGGGGCCCTCCCAATCTGCGGCGTGCAGTGCAGCTGGCTGCCGGATGGATGCTTCGTCCCGGGTTTCGGGGGGGTGCAGACAGGCCGGAGGACAGACTGTCCAGTTTTGCACCCTCCTTTATCAAGGTGAGTACACACTACACACTCATATACTCCAGAAACTAAACATAAGGGAATAGGGGGAAATTTCTGTTAAGAAGTGAACCACATGAAGTTTTTCTTTTATTTTATTATAAATTTGACAAAAACAGCCTTATGATCACTGCGACGACGTTTTTTTTCTCCTTTTGGTCATTTTCATGAGTGGATGTTTTAAGCAAATACTTCGTGACATCCTTTAATGACCTAGATTTTCATGACATTCTGTTAATCTACAGATAGTGGTCCACGTCACATCTTACGTTCATCTGCAGACAGAATGATTAAAGTCCGAACAAGATTTGCTAACAACAATAATCATTCTTAGATATCATTTGGTTATCTTTGTGTTTCCCACTGACCTTACTGAGTTGACAGAATGGTCAACTGTTTTTTTTTTTTATTTTAAAGCACAACTGAACAGTTTTAGAGGGATACTTTTCGCATTCCAAGGTCTTTAAAGTGTTGTGTAACGTTCTGGGAAATATTTAGTCTGTAATTGTGCAGTTTCTCGTGCCAGCTTATAACAACAC
>NW_013953352.1:36051-53461 GCF_001266775.1 Austrofundulus limnaeus
AATTCCAGTGAAATATATTTATGTTTGTGGTTGTAATGTGACAAAATATGGAAAAGTTCAAGGGGTATGAATACTTTTGCAAACCACTGTACCGGTTTAAATAGCCTGAACACATTGGGAATGTTTCCTCGCGGCCGCCAGTGAACTGTTTCCCGGGGGACTCTTTTCCTTGCAGCACCGCTATGTGCATTAGCATGCTAATGTTATTGTTAAAGAAGCTTGTTGCAGTAACTGGCGGCGGATGGCATTTCAGCTGCTTATATTGACAGAAGTAAAAAAAAAAAACATCCCATTTTCACCAACGCTGAATGTAGTAAACAACTCCTCAGTGACGTGCACAATTAGATTTAATGCACGTTATAATGGAGACGTTAATGCATGGAGACTTTAATGTGCTTCTATTGTGAAAAACCTGGGGGAAGTAGTTTTGTTGTAGAGATTAGTTGACTGGTGTGCAAGGTGAGTTGTCCTTTAAAGTTTTATTATCACACAACGATAGACCAGATAATGATCTTTTCTCAACCCTTCACGATCGTGTAAGAAAAAATGCATTGTTCAAAATGGTATGCCCGAATAAACATGAATCAGCTGGATTTCTTCTTCTGACTCCAAACAGGTTCATATAGCACTCAGCAGCACAGGCCTCACCAAGACCGTGGGCTGAACTAAAACAAAACACAGCTGCCCTGCTCAGAAGCAGAGACTGTCCAAACACTGATAACTTCTTTCTACTACAATAATGAATTGACCTTATAATGTACATCTCTTTCTGGTTACAGCCTTTGGAGGTAGTACCTTTTACGTCATGTCAGAACGTAACTCATTCTTGTTTAGGCTAAAGAAAGAACACATGATAAGACACACACCAACTCTTATTCTGTTTTAACTAAAGGTTGAAATGATCAGAAAGTATAAAACACAATACTGAATCTAATATTCAATTAATCAATTACAAAATTTCCTTCAATCCCTATCTTGACATACAAAAAATATGTCAAAACTATAAGAAATTTTTAAAAAAAAAAACTTTATAAAAAGAAGTTGATTTGATTTGATTTATTTATTTAACAGGAAAAGATTATTAAAAATCAAGCCTGACTCAGCATAATTGCTGTTTTACAGCAGGTTCTGCAGCACATAAAACACTCAGAATTACAGCACACATCATTATACACCATAGACACACACATCATTATACACCATAGACACAAAGACAAACAAGCATACCAAATTTCAAAAAGACAGAATTTGCAAAATTGGACGTCTAAATATGAGCACAACAAAAAATGTCCAGCAGATGGCAGACAAGATTCTTCTTAAAGGGCTGTAGTTTTGAAATGGACTTCATGTTTTGAGGAATGTCATTCCATGCTTTAGTATAAACATAGAAGAAAGACCTCTGGCCGTAACAGTTTTTAAAAGTATGTAATATCAGTTGTCCTTTTGTAACAGATCTAGTTGAATGACCACTTCCAGAATTTGATTTGGGCAACAATGCACAGAGTTCCATAATTGGCACCTTGGAATATCTGAAAATATAAATTAATACCACTATACAAAACATAATTCTGAAAAGTCAAGGCATCAGACAATGAAAGAACTGTACAGTGATGAGTCCAACCAGGAAGTTTTTTATGAATTTTGTAGGCCCTGTTGTAGAGCTTAACTTTGGGTTCTAAGATTTCATTTGTTGTAAGAGACCAAACAGGTAAACAGTACGACATGGTTGAGAGTATAATGGCATGAAGATAGATATTTGAAACAGAAGATGTCAGATTGGATCTAATTTTTGAATAAACGTATAATTTCTGTTTCAACTTAGTGGTTAAGACTTGTACAAGATCACGATAAGTCAAATGAGAACCCAAAGTAATTCCAAGATATTTGTAGGTAGTGACAATATCAAGGGGTTTGTTTAAAAAAGTGAGTTGATTTGTCATATTGAAATGTTTCCTGGGTGAGGAAAAATACATGCACACAGTTTTTTTAACATTAATTGACAAAAGATTATCTTGAAGCCAACCATGAAATGTCTGAAGATCTGCTTGTAAGTGACTATTAATAGATTCAATATCAGACAAAAAAGAACAGTATCATCAGCATACATTAAAATATTTGAATTCTTCAATTGGAAAGTCATTTATGTATAATAGGAAAAGCAATGGGCCCAGTATGCTACCCTGTGTAACTCCCACGGAACAGGGCAGAGACCCGGACACAGAGCTTCCATGTTTCACAACCTGACACCAATTAGTCAAATAAGAGGAAAACATTTGTATTGCAGATGATGAAAGTTGAAAAGAAATCAACATTTGTAAGAAAGAACTGTATAATGATAACTGTGTCAAACGCTTTACAAAAATCGATATATACAGCACCAGTTACTTGACATTTGTTCAAAGCAGCATGTATTTTTTCAGTGAATAAAATTAATGCAGACATGGTTGACCTTGACGTGCGGAAACCATGTTGGCTATTGCTTAGCATATTATTAGCTTCTAGATGCTGAAGTAGTTGATCAAATAATGTTTTTTCAAGTAACTTAGAAAAAAAATAGGAAGAACAGAAATTGGCCGATAGTTTGAAACTTCTGTTGGATCACCAAATTTAAAAATGGGAGTAATCTGAGCTAACTTCCAGTTAAGTTATAACATCTGTTGTCACATCAGGATATTTCTAAACATTTCCCAACCCCAAAAATTCAATTTTTAATCCTCCCAGACATAAAAATATTCAATTCAGGGTGACCAATCTTGTAACTTTTTCCACTCTTGTAACTACTCCTCTCCTTCCACAGAAAACAATGTGCAAGTGGCTGATAAGAAGACTGCTGCAGAACCAGGACCACAAAGAGATGAGTTACTTCAAGATGCTGAACCAAAAGAACATCTAGTTTCAGCAGCATCACAAACAGAGGAACCAAAAAAAGTGTTCCCCCAACATAAAACTGAAGAAAAGCTGACCATTACTTCTCCTCCATCAAATAATACCAAATCATCAACTGAGAACAGAGGGTGGGATGAAATTGAGGACCCTGTTAAACAAGAAAATGAGCATTTGGATTATCACACGAAGCTCTGGAACCTCTGGGCAAAGAATAAAAAAATGGACAGAAAAGAATAAACAAGAGTGTAAAGACAGCATTATGAGTCTTAATTCTATTGATGTCTCAGTTGGCTCCTGTTGTCCTTCAGATGTCAGCTGATCACACTCTTGTTGTTTGGTTCCTGTTGGGACTTGGTTAAGGAAATACTTCATGTTTGAAACTAACAGCTCTGCTCCAGCTTTATTCAGAATCAGTCCATCAGACTTGAACAGATGTTGTCTCTCCCAAAATGGTAAATGGACTCTACTTATACTGTATAGCGCTTTTCTATCCATCCAGGACACTCAAAGCGCTGTACACTACAATCTGTGCCCTCATTTACTCATTCACACAACACTCTATTAGGTCTCTACAACGCTAACATGTACATACAATCATCTATGGAGACTAATCAGTGCCAATCATTTTCATACACTGATGGGACATATATCAGATGCATTAGGGGTGAAGTGTCTTGCCCAAGGACACAACTGAGACAGCAGGACAGGGGATCGAACCGGCGACCTTCCAGTTCCAGGACGACTCCCCTAACCACTCTGCCACTGCCACTCAAAAGAGATCACAGTTATCCACATATCTCACAGAGTGGTCAGCACAGAACTTTTCCAAAAAACCATTAAGAGCAAACAGCCTACTGAACCTCTCAGCCCCTCCTCTGGCTGTAGGAACAGGCCCCCTGGTCAACACATCCATGTTGAGATTCTTAACTGCATTCAGCAACTGAATGAAATCCTTTAGGATTTCTGACTGTTGGTTCATAACCTCATCACTTCCTATATGAATAATGAGCGTCTTCAGAGATGGATACTCAGCTGAGATTTCCAGAATCTTCTCTGTGAGGTCAGACACTTTATCAGCAAAACTCAGAACTTTGACTTTTTTCTTGTTCCAGAAGCCTCTGATCTCATTCACCATTTCATCTGTGATAATCAGCATTTCTTGATTCTTGAAAGTCTCTCTTTGGACTTGCTTTGGCTTTGAGCTGGATCTGGATCTGGTCTCAGGTCCCTCTCTGAGATCAGAAAATGAACTTTGTTCAGACTCACCAGTTTCTTCTAGTGGTGTGAATCTGTTTTGAAGAAAGACTGCTCTGTCTTCAATTCTCTGGCTGTTATCAGTTGTTTTGATTCCAGCCTGTCACTGCTTTCTTCTCCTTGCTGGTGGAGAAAAAGCATTTCTCTGTAACTCTGGCCATTCGTTGTCATCTAAGAGCTGAATCCTTCCTGAGAGATTTTTTTGGTCTGTCACCCAGAGAGTTCCACACAGCTTGACCCTCAGAAGCAGCTTCCATCTCCTCGTCCAGTTGATCTCTTATCTCAGCCTTCTCACCCATTTGAATGCATATTGAGTCCTCCAAAGCTTTCACCTCTTCCAGACGATGAATCTTGAACTCCAACACCGTCACCTTTTGGAGAAGCTGGTAGAAATCCTCTTTGGAAAAGAAAGGAAGCATCTTGAAGCTTTTCTGTACTCACTCTCATCAATTGATGTTTCACAATCTTCTCAGGTTCTTCAACAGCCAAAAATAAAATCCGATGTTCTCTGCTTATTCAAGATCATCCATCACGGTCGGTGGTCACCAAATTGTTGGAAAGATATGCATTGTTCAAAATGGTATGTACGAATAAACAGGAATCAGCTGCATTTCTTCTTAAAACTTTATTCTCTGTCTTCTGACTCCAATCAGGTTCACAGTACAGCACACAGGCCTCAAGACCTTGGACTGTAGGGGTCACCTCGAGTGAAGAAACAGGAGTTACTGCCTCAAAGCAGGTCTCGCACAGGCCTGAGAGAAAGGCAGGAATGCTGAACTCTTATTTTAGGCCATGATGGGTCATTCCAACCTACACGAGGACTTCAGTTTTCTAATCAGATATTAAACAGAAACAATCTGTTCTGTTCATGATTCATTGGTTGTTTAACTAAGAATGTTTAAGCATCTGTTAATCATAATGATGACTGCCACAAAGAAAGAAAGTATCACTTCTATTCTTTTATAGTGCCTAAAAGAGATTAATGAATCACAGAAAATCATCACCATGTTTTTCATTGTGTTTTTATAAATCACTGTTTTTATTTTACTGAAACATCAGTAATATAATTTTGAGTTTTCTTAAGAAAATCTTACATTGATATGGACACAAGTTCAGACTGATTACTTAAGCAGAAGGTTTAATCAATCATGATAAATGTTCACAGTGATTTCTTTTAAAGCCCAGCAAAAAAGAAGCAGAGAAGATATTTTCATAATGTCTGTAAACAGCTAGAGCAATGGCCTTCACGGCTTCAGCTGGCAACTCTCTTATCTTCTTTTCTTTTTCTGACTAGAGTTTATCTAAGGCTCCGACCCTGACTAACACGGACGCCTTAGAGACAAGCAGTCTTCTTCCTGGATGCGAGGCAGGAGGACAAAGCTGTTTCTCTCCGGAGAACAGCCGGGCCGCAGGTTTGACTCAAGAGCCAATTAGAGTCGACCTGAAGTCCAGGGACAAAGGCAAGCCGCCTTCATGTCCCCCTGGAGACATACGTCTCTTTAAAGTGTTTTTTATCTCCCGAGGGAGACTTTTATTTTGGAAGACGACCGAACCACAGCTGGAATCTCTCTGGCCGGGCTTAAGCGGACTAAAAGTCACCTGAAAGACACCTTTCCACCAAGGACCAGTTCTGGACAAGCTTCCTGAAGGGTCGTCGGTGAGACAGCCATATCAGGGGTTCTTAAGCAGACCACTCCAGGTAACGCTGACGTGTTGTGGTGGGTGACGTGTCAACTTGAAGCTGGGAGCTCAGAGGGGACGTGCTGAATCCGGTTGTAAATCTTTCAAAATTAAAATAGAAACACTAACTCTTAATTTCCTTACCTTTCCTTACCTTTATCCTTTGCCAACCCCTAAGTGAAGTGCCAGTAAATTGTTAGTTTAACATCAGAACTGACGTTTTTACTGTTTATATATAGGTAATCTGGGTTTTAATGTGAAGAAAATTCGGACGCGAGTTTTACCTCATTTTAACTTAGACGCTTGTTATAAATAGCTCACAATCAGGTGTAATTTATGATTTTGTTCAATTTGTGTAAATAAATGATTGCATAATCTTTTATGAATCAACTTGAACCAGTCTAAGTTCCCTTATTGTGTCACTTCCCTTTGTACAGACAAATAAAGTAATGAGGAAAACCTTGGTAAAAATTTACTCTCCTAACTTTGTTATGAGAAGATGTAAGGTAAGTTATTTGCATAAATAACTCATCTCTTACAATCAAAACAAACAGACAAGAGCTCTGCTCTGAGCAGACGCTCTGCAAAACACTGACAACTTCTATTCTAATAACGAATTGACCTTATAATGTACATCTCTTCCTGGTTACACCTTTGGAGGTTTTACCTTTTATGTCAGATGTCAGAATGTAACTCATTTTTGTTTAGGCTAACAGAAGAACACATAATAAGACACACACCAACTCTTTGTGAGCTTTAACCTTACAGACTGAAATGATCAGAAAGTATAAAATACAAAACTGAATCTAATATTCACTTAATCAGTTACAAAATTTCCTTCAAAAGGTTTAATTATAGCAACCTTAAAGCTTTGTGGCACATAACCATTTATTAAAGATAAATTAAGTACATATAAAATATGGATATTAATTAAGGGAAATGCTTTGAACAGTCTGGTTGGTATGGGATCTAGCAAATGTTGATGGTATGGATGAAGCTATTATTTTAGATACTTCAGACAGCTCAACAGGACAAAAACTGTCCAGATATAAATCAGGTTCTAGTGACACTAAAGCTTCCTCATCTGACAGAGAATCAGAGACAGTAGCAGGAAGTTTGGCATGCATTTCATTTCTTATTAAAATTATTTTATCTATAAAGAATCTCATGAAGTCATCAATACTTAAAGTTAAAGGGATACATGGCTCAACAGAGATAGGACTTTTCATTAGTCTAGCTTACAGTACTGAACAGAAACCTGGGATTGTTTTTATTCTCTTCTATTAAAGATGAATAATATACAGTTCTAGCTTTACAAAGGGCTTTCTTATATAGTAGCAGGCTGTCTCTCCAGGTGAAATAAGATTCTTCTACATTAGTGGAGCGCCATTTTCTCTTCATTTTTCTAGATGCCTGTTTTAAAGAATGTAACTCTGAATTAAACCAAGGAGTCGGCTTTCTCCGATCGATATCTTTCTTTTTTAGTGAAGTAGTTTCATCAAGAAAGGTTTGTATTAAAGTTGTAATATTATCAACAAGACCATCTAAGTTACTGTTCTCTGTTACATTATTCTGTAAGACAGAGGAAAATAAAGATGGAAGAGATTCTTTAAATTTAGCTACAGCATTCTCTGATAAACGTCTACTATAATGAAATTTACTCTCAGTAGCCATAAAGTCAGCTAATGTAAACTCAAAGGTTATTTTAAAAAATGGTCAGAGAGAACAGGATTGTGAGGATGCATTATTAAGTTCTTTCTCTCTATACCATACATCAGAACAAGATCAAGAGTGTGATGAAGGGAGTGAGTAGGTCTGTGGACATTTTGAGTAAAACCAATCGACTCAATTAGGTTACTAAAAGCTATATTTAAGCTATCACTTTCACTATCAACATGATTGTTAAAATATCCCATTATTATAATTTTATCAATATTTAATAATAAATCAGTCATAAAATTTAAGAACTCTGATAAAAACTGAGAATAAGAGCCTGGAGGATGATATATAACAAGTAGTAGAGGTTTTTCTGATTTCCATTTTGGATGAGAAAGACTGAGGGACAAAGACTGAAATTAATTATAACTAATATTTGATTTGGCATTAATTAATAGTTCTGACTTATAAACTGCAACTACTCCTCAACTACGACCTGATATTCTAGAAACATTCATTATAATGATTCAGATAAAAATAATTATAAAATGTTTCATAATAAAGCTTAACCATAATGCAAAGTTTAGTTAAGTAAAATGTTTAAACTTAAAAATCTATAATCACTTACTGTGGTTTCACAGTTAAAGTTCAAGCACTACATCAAAGCACCATAAAACATTGTAATAACATTAATTTTGTGTTTTCCTTTTTATACATTGATAAAATTTTGAATCAAAGAAGATTTTTCTGTTTATTATTTAGTTAATAATAAGAAAATGTCTACTGTTTAAGAAAACCTGTTATGGCTTTAACTTGAACAGAGTTCTGTTTCTTTAAAGGAGGTCTTCTGAGACCAACGTCAAAGACAGGTGGAAGTGTTTATTCCACCCCTAGATGACCACTACAAGCGTTAACTTATAAAATGCTGGTTTACAAACATGGTTTGTTCTAATATGGAAAACCCTTCCCATAGTTCAAACAAAGAGCAGAAATGTTTTCCCTCTGTTTACCTCCTACCAACACTGTTGCTCAGACTTTCCACAGAAAACCATACAAACACACTCAGCAGAGTTCTCCACATCTCAGCTTTCCAACTTTGCCTTCTAGATTTATTGATGCAGCACTTTTCAGACTGTCTCTTGGCTGCCAAACCATTTAGAATGTTGTACTGTTGCAGTGGTCAATTCTGGCACAGTCAGGAGAAACTCACACACAGACACCCACACACAAATCAAACAAACTCACACACACTTTATTGTCATTGTGATAGATAAAAACTTTTTTCAATATTTTGTTTCCTAAATTTTTCTTGTTTTCTAAACTGTAACATCCCCTAAAACTTGTAAAAAGCCACATTTTATGATTTATGTTGTCCACACAAATACAAAAGAATAAATCAGGTTCTAGAGGTATTTAATCATCATGGCGGTACAACTACAGCTGATACTGTTCTCCCTCGACATTGTTTGGTGGCAAAGAAGCAGTTCCCTTTGTTGATATGGCACACATTGGTGTGGCTGTTACACTTGCATGCTGCAAAAGAAAAAAAAATAAAAACAATTGATGAATCAAGGATGGGGAAAAAAAATCTTGTGAAATCTCAACAAAGATGCAGCTGAACTGCCCGTCAAGCGAAACGCTAATCCTGAGCTGGTGCGCTGAATCCAGCATAGACATACTGTACATTCTTTATATAAACACAATAATTCTTCAACAGTGTGATTAATACATATTCTGGTGTGGAAGGGAATGCAGTCAAAAAGAGAGAAAGGAAAGAGAAAACATTAAAAAAGTTGAAAAAGAAAAATGGAGCTATAAGCAGGAAGAAGTAAGAGCAAAAGTAATCAGAAATGATAAATTAATCAAAAGATCATATGTCTAAAGTGAATAGTCCACATTGTCTTTTGGAGCTCTTCTGTCTGACTCTGTCTGTGATTGGGAATGTGGATAGTTGTTTGTCTCTGTCCCTGATGGACTGGAGACTTGTCCAGGTGTCCCCTGCCTTCACCCAAAGGCAGGTGAGACAGATTACAGCCCCCACCCAACCCTAATTAGGAACAAGGACATAATAGATGAAGGATTTTTCTTTATAGCGGGAAACATGAATTTAATTATAAAACATTGCTTATTTTATGCTAATCTGAATCAGTTTAGTGTTTTCTGTAAATATATTTGACAGTTTTGTAGGAATGAACATTTTTGTAAAGTTTATTCAAATAAACCTGCTTCTTATTACTTCTGTAACATGTTTTAAAGAAAATATTATTAGTAAAATCTTAAAATCATGCTCTGTATCTAATATTCATTCACTTTGTAATACTTCAAATAAAAAAATACTACATGCTGTTGTTTTGATATTTTTGCCACTTTTGCAACTCATTATTTTCAAAATTGATTTTAACAATGGGGTAAATACTCCCATTTCTTGTTAAAATGAAGCCTAGGTGTAAATTCAGACTGAAAACTCTATACACCTCACCTGCTCCATCCAGTCTCTACATCACTCTCCCAGCTGCAGTCAATCAGCATCAGATCTTTGCCTCTCACCATACCAATCATCTGACAGGGATCCAGGTCTAAAGGCTCAGCACCCAAGGATCAGGCTGCTCTCCTGACACGTTCAACCCACCTCCACCTTAATCTCAGACTCTTCCTGGCTACCCCTTCCCTCTGGCCTCCACACCACCACCAGTGTCCGAGCCCCAGGGGGAAGACGTTATTCCTAAATCCTAAGCTGAGTGATAGCTCACAGTAGTTCGCTGCACTCACGTCGTCTTCTGCCGGGGCTCGAGCGCCAAAGAACTTTCTCATATCAATAAATCTGTTTAACTGCCGCATTTCTGTGCGTGAGTCTTTCCAGGTTGAATTAATGCTTTTCAGTCAAAAAAGTGATTTTCTTGGGTTTTATCAATTATTTTTGTCCCCCTAAAATAGCACTTCAGACTTTCAAAATGAAGCACAACTGGTCATAAGAGTTAAATGACCACCATTTGAAAAGTACTTGCGCAGTTTTGAAAATATAATGTGCATTTGGATTTAGTTTTTTATTCTCTAACAAATAAATTATCTTAATTATTGCAATGAAAGTAGTTAAAGATTTACTTTGGGATACCTAGTAAGAGTAATAAAGTTACTCATCCTGTAAATACCTTGCTGGGTGTCTTTATAAAGTGAATATCGCTGCTGTGAAATTGGACGCACATTCGATGAATGCCGCCTCACATGGAGCTCTCAGCCACATTGTAAGGAAAACAACATTCTCTGTTTGTTTGGCACAATTGCCAAAAACAAAAAAGAAATCCTACAACCTATAAAATCTGATGTCACTCCATGTTTGTTTACATTTTTGTGAAGAAGGTTTTTGTGTTGACTCTTTCAGTGGTTCTCGGTGAAGTGCCATCATAGGCTAAGGGGGGAACAGGTTGTTTACAGGGTTTAGTTGGTTTGACACAGTACAGTGTAAATGTGAACAGCACCGGGTGAAAATGTAAACAATTCTGGTAATTTTGGTCCCCAAATGAACTGAGTACTGGATTATCAGGTGAGAATACGACCTTAAATTGCATCCAGAAGTGTGTTTCTACTTAACTCAGATGTTTTCAATAAAATTATCAGAAGCTATCATTTATTAGGAATGATGATCATCCATCCATCCATTTTCTTCCGCCTATCCAGGGTCGGGTTGCGGGGGGAACAGCTTCAGAAGGGAGGCCCAGACCTCCCTCTCCCCAGCCACTTCTTCCAGCTCCTCCGGGGGAACTCCAAGGCGTTCCCAGGCCAGCCGAGAGACATAGTCCCTCCAGCGTGTCCTTGGTCTTCCTCGGGGCCTCCTCCTGGTGGGACGTGCCCGAAATACCTCACCAGGGAGGCATCCAGGAAGCGTCCTTACCAGATGCCCGAGCCACCTCAACTGGCTCCTCTCGACGTGGAGGAGCAGCGGCTCTGCTCTGAGTCCCTCCCGGATGACCAAGCTTCTCACCCTATCTCCAAGGGAGAACCCAGCCACCCTGCGGAGGAAACTCATTTCGGCCGCTTGTATCCGGGACCTCGTTCTTTCGGTCATGACCCAAAGCTCATGACCATAGATGAGGGTAGGAACGTAGATCGACCGGTAAATCGAGAGCTTCGCTTTCTGACTCAGCTCTCTCTTCAACACGACGGGCCGGTACAGTGCCCGCTTGACGGCAGACGCTGCGCCAATCCGCCTGTCGATCTCCCACTCCCTTCTTCCCCCATTCGTGAACAAGATCCCCAGATACTTAAACTCCTCCACTTGAGGCAAGATGACCCCCCTGACCCGGAGAAGGCACTCTACCCTTTTCCGGCTCAAGACCATGGCCTCGGATTTGGAGGCACTGAGCCTCATCCCGGCCACTTCGCACTCGGCCACGAACCACTCCAGCGAGAGCTGCAGATCATGTTCCGATGAAGCCAACAGAACCACATCATCCGCAAAAAGCAGAGATGCGATCCTAAGGCCACCAAAACGGATCCCCTCAAAACCTTGGCTGCGCCTTGAAATTCTGTCCATGAAAGTAATGAACAGAATCGGTGACAAAGGGCAGTCTTGGCAGAGTCCAACTCTCACTGGAAACGAGCCCGACTCACCGCCGGCAATGCGGACCAGACTCTGACACCGGTCGTACAAGGACCAGACTGCCCGCATCAAATGGCCCGGTACCCCATACTCCCGGAGAACCCCCCACAAGGCCCCCCTTGGGACACGGTAGAACGCCTTCTCCAAGTCCACAAAACACATGTAGACCGGTTGGGTGAACTCCCATGCACCCTCCAGGACCCTGCTGAGGGTGTRGAGCTGGTCCAGTGTTCCACGACCAGGATGAAAACCACACTGCTCTTCCTSAATCCGAGGTTCGACTATCCGATGGACCCTCCTCTCCAGGACCCCTGAATAGACCTTACCAGGGAGGCTTAAGAGTGTGATTCCCCTGTAATTGGAGCACACCCTCTGGTCCCCTTTTAAAACAGGGGGACCACCACCCTAGTCTGCCAATCCAGGGGGACTACCCCCGATGTCCATGCGATATTGCAGAGTCGCATAAGCCAACACAACCCTACAACATCCAGAGCCTTAAGGAACTCTGGACGGATCTCATCCACCCCCGGGGCCCTGCCACCGAGGAGCTTTTTTACCACCTCAGCGACCTCGTCCCCAGAGATTGGAGAGCCCAACCCAAAGTCCCCAGGCTMAGCTTCCTCAACAGAAGGCATGTTGGTGGGATTGAGGAGGTCTTCGAAGTATTCCGCCCACCGGCCCACAAMGTCACRAGTTGAGGTCAGCAGCACACCATCCCCACTATAAACAGTGTTGGTGCTGCACTGCTTCCCCCTCCTGAGACGCTGGATGGTGGACCAGAATCGCCTYGAAGCCGTGCGGAAGTCTTTCTCCATGGCCTCCCCAAACTCCACCCATGCCCGGGTTTTTCCTCAGCGACCACCCGAGCTGCATGCCGCTTCGCCCGCCAGTACCCATCAGCTGCTTCTGGAGTCCCGTAGGCCAAAAAGGCCCGATAGGACTCCTTCTTCAGCTTGACAGCATCCCTCACTGAAGGTGTCCACCAACGGGTTCGAGGGTTGCCACCATGACAGGCACCTACAACCTTGCGGCCGCAGTTCCAATAAGCCGCCTCACCAATGGAGGTACGGAACATGGTCCATTCAGACTCAATGTCCCCCACCTCCCCTAGAACGTGTTTGAAGTTCTGCCGGAGATGGGAGTTGAAGCTCCGTCTCACAGGGGACTCCGCCAGACRTTCCCAGCAGACCCTCACTACACGTTTGGGCCTGCCAGGTYTGACBGKHTTCCTCCCCCACCACCGGAGCCAACTCACCACCAGGTAGTGGTCGGTTGACAGCTCCGCCCCTCTCTTCACCCAAGTGTCCAAGACATACGGCCACAGATCTGATGAAATGACAACAAAATCGATCATCGAACTGCGGCCTAGGGTGTCCTGGTGCCAAGTGCACATATGGACACCCTTATGCCTGAACATGGTGTTCATGATGGACAATCCATGACAAGCACAGAAGTCCAACAACAGAACACCACTCGAGTTCAGATCGGGGGGGCCGTTCCTCCCAACCACGCCCCTCCAGGTCTCACTGTCATTGCCCATGTGAGCGTTGAAGTCCCCCAGCAGAACAAGGGAGTCCCCAGGAGGGGCACCCTCCAGTACCCCCTCTAAGGACYCCAAGAAGGGTGGGTAATCTGAACTGTTGTTCGGCCCGTAAGCACAGACAACAGTCAGAACCCGTCCCCCCACCCTTAGGCGGAGGGAGGCYMCCCTCTCGTTCACCGG
This sequence comes from Austrofundulus limnaeus, assembly GCF_001266775.1. Classification (NCBI taxonomy): domain Eukaryota; kingdom Metazoa; phylum Chordata; class Actinopteri; order Cyprinodontiformes; family Rivulidae; genus Austrofundulus; species Austrofundulus limnaeus. The sequence continues at coordinate 49,848 of NW_013953352.1, forward strand.
GGTAAACCCCAACGTACAGGCGTCAAGATGGGGGGCAACAAGTATGCCCACTCCTGCCCGGCGCCTCTCACCGCAGGCAACTCCAGAGTGGAAGTACGTCCAGCCCCTCTCAAGGAGACTGGTTCCAGAACCAGAGCCGTGCGTCGAGGTGAGGCCGACTATTTCTAGCCGAAACCTCTCACCCTCGCACACTAGCTCCGGTTACTTCCCCACCAGAGAGGTGACATTCCACGTCCCAAAAGCCAGCTTCTGCAGCCGAGGATCAGACCGCCAGGGTCCCCTCCTTCAGCCGCCGCCCATTACACACTGCACCTGACCCCTTTGGCCCCTCCTACAGGTGGTGAGCCCATTGGAAGGGGGACCCACGTCTTCTCTTTAGGCTGAGCCCGGCCGGGCTCCGTGGGTGAAAGCCCGGCCACCAGGCGCTCGCCATCATGCCCCATCTCCAGGCCTGGCTCCAGAGGGGGGCCCCGGTGACCCGCATCCAGGCGAGGGAACGCCAGATCCAAATTTTTTTGAGAATCATAAGGGGTCTTCTGGCTGCGCTTTTTCTGGTTCCTCACCCAGGACCCGTCTGCCTTGTCTGCTGTCTGGGGCTTTATGCTACCAGGGGCATAAAGCCCCAGACAGCATAGCTCCTAGGATCATTGGGACACTCAAACCCCTCCACCACGATAAGGTGGCAGCCCAAGGAGAGGAATGATGATCATAGTAAATCCAACTTCTTTATAAATGACCATAAAAAAACTAAACACGTAAATAATATCCACACTCAAGTTTGGAACTGCAGGTCAGAAACTTGTGCTCTAAACCCAGTCTTTTTATGCAAGAGATGGTGAGTAAAGAAAACTATTTAGGTAATTTAGTTAACAACAAACTTTATTTTGAGGGGAAAAAGAGGAAAAATGACATTTCCTCGTCTGGCTAAATTTTCTCCAAAGCGACCTGTCATCTCTGCGAGACAACAAACTGCAGCTGCTTTTGGACAGCAACAATAATGACAAACTCCACACAATTATTTGTCAACCCTGACAGGAAAGTCATCTGCTCTGGGTCAAATATATGTGTATGGAGTTCCATTTGTGCCAAAAATATGTTGTTGCACCTTAGTCCATGTTCTTAAACCTTGTGTTGACACAACGTTGTTTTGTTCTGTCTATACAAGTATACTACTGTTCCAAAAACCATGTTAATGTCATTCACTTTGTCTTCACGTCAAGTTGTTGAATATGTTGCCTCAAGTACTTTTCATTTGCTGTTACAACCTGTCACCCTTCTGCTCTTTTTGATTTATTCTCTCGCTTTCTTTTTTGACAGAGGGAACACGACCGGTGACACTGGGTCAAGTTCTAACCTTTGCATCAAGCGTGGAAAACATCCCTCCGCTTGGCTTGTGTACAGCTCCATGCAAGGAGTTCTTACATTGCCAAGATGGGAGCCGTCATGTGTTTCCGGAGGCCAACACATATGAGGTGATCCTGCGTCTGCCTCTTCACCTGACATACATCCTTTTTATGGAGTACATGGAGTCGGGAATATTACAGTCCCCTACATTTGGTTTTGTGTGAAGGTATAGGTATTGACCATTGGATTACATTTTCTATGCTTAAACATGATGGTGGTAGTGGGAAGGAGGGAAATAGTGTTTTGGAAGGCAGCAAATGTATTTATTGCCATTGAGGTTTTATTTCCAGATGGTGTCTCATCAAGTTCCTGTTCTTCTGTTAATATTTGTATGTTTTATATGCATTTTGTATTTTGTAAATTTCAAAAATAAAAGTTTTAGAAAGTTCAGTGTTTGAACATTGTAGTTTCTTGAATGTGAGTGTAACAGTTTTGCAAAATATAGTGGGTTCACCCACGGAGCCCGGCCGGGCTCAGCCTAAAGAGAAGACGTGGGTTGCGCCTTGGTCCATGTCACAACAACATTGATCCAACTCCAAAATTTTCAATAGACTTTATTTTTTGTTGGAAAAAATATGCTTTTAAGTAAGTAGGTGCACTGAAGCATGATTTCAACATAGAAGTTATTTCCCTGTGTAAATCAGCACCATCACAATTTATGATTAGGAGTGTAAATAACACAAATTATCCTTAATGAGAAATAGAATAATTTGGTTCACATTTAATTTGCACTAAAACTCAACATTTCAGCAAAAACGAGACAACTGGCATTTGTGTGAATGACTCTTATTTTGAAATAACACCATAACAAGAAAAAAGGCTGATAATGCCTATGCCAATGGGTTTAGCTTCACAGCAGTATTTGCCACTTACAAAGCAAAGTTAGCCAGAGGGGAATATGAACTGCAGTATTATGGAAGTTATTTGCTTGTAAGACAAAATACATATAAAACTGGCAAAATCTCTGTAGATGGACAAATAGTAATGACACTGGCAATGGATGACAGATTTGCATCACGAGAAGATGTGACAAAAGCCAGTCTAATGAGGTAAATCATCGAGTCAGTCTACAGACGAAAACGAGGTGGAAACAGCAGAGGAGACAACATGACGTGACAACTGATAGTAACAGCAGAGGAGACGACATCACATGACAACAGGTTGTAATAGCAGAGGAGACAACACCACATGACAACAGGTAGTAACAGCAGAGGAGACAGCATCACATGACAACAGGTAGTAACAGCAGAGGAGACAACATCACATGACAACAGGTAGTAACAGCAGAGGAGACAAAATCACGTGACAACAGGAGACGACAACAGGCAGTAACAGCAGAGGAGACAACAACATGTGACAACAGGTAGTAATAGCAGAGGGAGACAACAAAACGTGACAACATGTAGTAACAGCAGAGGAGACAACATGTAGTAACAGCAGAGGGAGACAACAACACGTGACAACATGTAGTAACAGCAGAGGAGACAACATCACATGACAACAGGAGAAGACAACAGGTAGTAACAGCATAACATGACAGCAAAAAGAGCAGACAGGTGACAGGTTGTAACAGCAAATGAAAAGTACTTGAGGCAACATATTCAACAACATGGTCTAACAACATGACGTGAAGACAAAGTGAACGACATAAACATGGTGTTGGATCATTTGTATACTTATAAAGACAGAACAAAACTACGTTATGTGTCAACACAAGGTTTAAGAACATGGACCAAGGCGCAACAACATATTTTTGGCACAAATGGAACTCCATCTATGTGAGCATTTGGCCCAAACCTGTAGAAGGACTATGGGCTCATTGTTTTTTTTTTTTTTTTTCTCCCCACAACCCGTCAGCGTGGATCTGGTGGTCGGATGGTTGCGCACAGGTCTGGGCCAGATGTGGCACAAAATACAAAATTCTTATTTTATTTTTAGGCTGCTTTAGTCTACCCAGATGGGGTCAGAGTCACGTTTTTTCAGGTGTCAGGCAGGTTTATGATCAGTCCGAGCCAGAGCTGGCACATGTGCCTAATTCCTCCGACTGTTCTCTACGGTTGTGCGAGTGTTTGTTCTCATTTTTACATCATTATAGTGATGAAGTGTACTGCCTTCTGGAGAATACTACACCAACATTAGCATCACGTAGATCAACTCCAGCTTGCGAGCGCGCGCGCACCATCAGCTGAGCGCTGCGCAACAAAACCGAG